>NC_048426.1:16432413-16511403 GCF_013103735.1 Etheostoma cragini | reverse complement strand
ATATATATACACATTGAAATCATTTAATCTGTACACAAACAAACGTAATTTACAAATGACAATTTGTGGTTTTCCGGGAATTCAAATGCTGGAAGTTTGGTTGTTGTTAGGCCACAAATGTACGTTTTTTGGTGCATTTTCTTTCAGATTTAACAAGTGAGATAGCATTAGCGGTGCTTCTAAATTAATGCTTTTTTCTTTTCATGTTACCGTCGTACAGTGACAGGTTAGCCATTTGCCCTGCTTCTAGCCTTTATGCTAAACTAGACTGTTATAATATAGAACCTTCCTTTTAGCAGTTATTTTCATAATCAAAAATGTGCTTCTCTCTTCTTTTACTTCTGAAGTTAGTGAAAAGCTTGATTCACTTCCAGTGCAGATGTAGATTAAAAAAAAAAACTAATCTTGAACAACATCCTGTTTCTTTCTAGTTTGATGATTCAGGGGAAGAATCCATTCAATGAGGTTTTTGGACTACATGTCCTGCCACATGATTGCAAAATCTCATGAATGCACAGGATGTTGCTAAATTATTGCATTAGCAAATAATTATGTTTCTGGGGAACTGTATCATTGTATGAAGAGTTATATAATAGTACGTTAGCATAACCTGTTGTGTAATCTCACATTGTAAAGACTCAGCATCCCGAACTGACTGGAGGAAAGAACTCCACAAAGGATTGTGCTGTTTAAAGAAGCATCAAAATGTAAAGAGACAAGGGAGGAGCAGCTATTTTTAGGTGGGGATGAGGGATGGAATTCCTTGCCTTATTTGGTGAGGATTAAACAACACGGCCCTAGAGTAACAATAGAAGAGGAAATGTGTTTTTGATTCAACAATGTAGATGGGATCATTGGATGTAAAATGTGTGACTCATGGAGCAAAACCTCTCAATGATTCTACAGAAACTCAATTTACATAATAAATGTACAATAATGATACTTGCATGTCAGAAGAGCCTGTTGATGGGGTGGAGATGGGCTGTTTTGTCACCTGACCAAAAAGTGATTAACTATTTTGAGACACGACCAATACACTGCCTACATTGGTTTTTGTTTCTGTCTTAACTGAACCTTCACTTTTAGGTTTTCAGACAAATCCCTCCCTGAAAGAGACTGGGCCCCGTCCAGCAGAGGTGAGACATCCACACAGTCCAAAGTGAGAACATTAGGAATAAGACCTTCAACATCACAATTAAATGACCACATGATTTGTTTCATTATCTTGGTCATTTTGTTCCCTAGTTATTTAATTAAAAAAATGTAATTCCAGGTGGACGAAATGCTCGAAGAGGACAATCCAGGGCAGGTGCGGTAGTCAGTCTGAAGTCTCATTGAAACTGCATTTGGAGAGCATCTCCTAGCTATAATTAGATTAGATAGTTATGTTGAAACAGGATATGAGTGTGGAATTTAATTCACATGGGGTTTATTGAACTGGGTAAACTGGTGGGATATCTGCTAGGAAGAAAAAGGCAGATAATGTTGGTCTTAGTTTTTTTCTGTTTTTAAAGAAATGTAAAGATGTACTGTCTCAGCAGAAATCAGACATTACTCTTTAAATGTAAAACGTTATTTAACTGTGGCTTAAACTTTCCGTATTTTCTGTCCTAGGACATGAGAAGCGAGGAAAAGACAAGGGAGCCAAAAACGTTCTCGTGATGAGCAGTAAAGCAAAAGGCATAGATCGTCTGACTGGGAGAGCCAGGAGGTCAGTCACGTCTAAAAAATAGTGCCACGAACACAACAGCTTGATGTTAATGTTTATTCACCCACTAACGTCTCTCACCACAGCCTGTTATGAAAAAACATACTATGACTAATTAAATAAATGAAACAAATTTGGGAAGGCACTTGGTGTTTTCTTGCACTGTGCCCTAATGTACAAATTCCCCTGGATGTCATGAGGCTTAAGATTAGATTTAGAAGTTGTGGAAGCTGAATTATAACCCAAAAGGCCTCATTGGTGTCTGGCTGCATTTTTTCTCCTCCAGCTTTCCTCTGATGTAAAACAAGCTACTGTGCCGGGTAGTGTTGAGTGTGTTCTTACACAAGCATTACCCATAATTCCAAAAAGGCCATGTTAGTGTGAAAGTGCACTGTGTCTGAGGATTTCTTCTCTAATAATGTAAGTAGGTAAGGGTCAAAAGAAGAATCAGGTGTGTCTGGACGGATTCTTGTTATCAGGCTGACAATAGATTTCAGTATAAAGAATGGCCAACAACAGGCCACTACAACAGTTGAGACCAAAGCTAACTAGAGCTAACCAAACTACAACTTTCTACCTCCACTTTTCTCTTCCTTAATTTTTCTTACTTGACTATGCAATGTTAAATTAATAGTTGGATATTTTGGGAAATGCACATATTCACTTTCTTGCCAAGAATTGAAGATGAGAAGATTAAGACATCTCGTAGGGAAAGCTAACAAAATCCACCGCATTATACCTTGTTTTATTTATTCACTATTTAGTTACCTCAGAACAGAGCCAAGCTTGCTATTTTCCCGTTTCCTGTCTTTATGCTAAGCTAAGCTAACTGGCTGCTGGCTATAGCTTCACATTTACCGTACAAACGAGATGAGAGTGGTATCGATCTTATCATTTAACTCTTGGCAAGAAAGCAAAATAAACCTATTTCCCTAACTGTCAAACCAAATCTTTAGCCTTTGTACAATGTTTATTTCAAGTTGCATATGGTAATGGAGAAAGAAATAAAAAATCACCCTTTGTAAGTTGTTACAGAGTGGCTTTTAATAAAATTCTCTTTTTTCTTTAGATGGCAGGCAAATGAAGACAGAGAGAACCTACAGGTGAGATAACAAAACTGTGTGAGTATAAACATGACTTTGTTCATAATTGGTTCTAAAGAGGAAAAAATTATTTGTTGTTCTAATCTCATCCTTTAGTCCTCTGACACGACATTAGAGGAATTCTTGGAGGAACTTGACGCACTCACAGACACTGAGGTAGAAGATCAAAAAGAAGAGGACTCGAAAATGAAGCTGTGGTCCAATACATCTGAGGAGGTAAGTGGATCCAGAGCTGCTCCGAGAGAGGTCGCTCCGACTCAGGAGAAGGCAGAGGCCTCGCCCGCTCGGGGTTCGGAGAAGAAAGTACGCTTCTCAGAAGACCTTGACCTGGAGGCTCACACAAGGCAAACCACAGGCTCTCAGGACTCTGCCACCTCAGAATCAATATGTGTGAGCTCCTTCAAAGCTTCCTCACATAATAAACAACAACACAAAGTGCAGGAGCCACAGCAGCCTCTTGAAACTGCCAAGCAGAATGATATTAGTCCTCAGGATCAGGGAGGTGGTCCGTCTGCTCCTTCTATTGCCCAGCAGCCGGCTTCTGTAACTAATTGTGCTAAAAAAGACAGCGTCCTCTCCACAGCTCCGAGCTCCCTCTCTGTTGAAAAAGCCTGTACTTCTCTGCAGGAGAGCTCTGTCAAGCCTGTAGAGCTTGCCAAGTGCAACATCAGCAACACAAACACAGGTATGCAATAGCCTCACAGCTCTGACTTTTCAAAAATCTGCATGGTATAACAACTAAGCTAACATTGGTTTTCTTTCAAAGAGGAACTAATAGACTCCGGCCTGTCTGTCTTGAGCCTGGAGTCAGGGGAAACACACCCAACACACTCCACCAGCAATGATAAGGTCAGTGTGCGAGACAGGAAGAGGGATGGGAGAATCAATAGATATGCAAATGGCCTGATGGAGGGATGTGCAAATGGATGATGAGTTAAATGAATAAGGAGGAAGAGACAGGCACTAAATCTGCACTGCAGCGGTGTGATATCCAATTTCGGCACAGTACATTCCCCACCTCTGAGGCCTGTTGAAGGGCAGCAAATGTAGTCTCATGAGAGAATGCCTCTACCACTGAAGCAGCTAACCACCTGCTTGAGTCATTGAATTATGGAAAAGAAGTCAGCTTTAACTAATACCTTTGTGTACATTTCTTTCTTTTTTTTTGCAGGAAAGAGAGCATGGGAAGATTGTTTGACGTTTTCAGGATGTAAATACTGAAACCAAATCACAGCGACACAGAGCCTTGCCTCTTTATATTTGCATTTTGCTTCAGGTAGCTCATTTGAGATACCCTGTTAATGGCTTATATACAAAACAATGGTTTACTTTTTTGCTGTGGCATGTGCCACCAGTGGAAGTTTTCAAGTTGTCACCAAATTTGATGAAGGAATGGTGAACGTCCACCCTGCTCAAATATTTTTTACATCCAAGCACTTTATGAGTATAAAAATATGCATACTGACACATTGTTCAGCATGTTAGTACGCTGCGTGAGTGCAATATCATTGAATGTTTACATTTGTATGAAAATTTCAAGGTACATATCAGGAGGCTAGCTAATCACTTAGATAGCCCCTGAAAAAACTTCAGCTACTGTCAAATGATCTAGTGCCTGATTCTGCCTTAGAGGTATTTTCAATAAATGAATGTCTGTATTATAAGATGATACAGCTACAGTAGCCTGGATTTCTACACTCTACACTTGAGTAGGTATTGTTTATTAAAAGCTTCCATCAGTCAATGGCCTTTCACCAATTTAGAAATCAAAACACTATTAAAGGGCACATTTGAGATTTTTGAGATATGAGTGTTTCAGGGATGGCGTATTTTTCCAACCCAGGAGGTTAGTGTTGCCCTGGTTGTCTTGACAAAAAGATTATTCATTTTGGATAATTGCAGAAAATAAGCTCTGCAGCGAATAAAAGTTTATGTTTACAAACTTTTTGTTCAGCAAGATAATCTTAACAAATGAACAACACTTTTATAATTTATTTTTTTCATTGAAGGAATCGTTTATGCAAGGGTTATACAGGATACTTTTATGATGTTTAAGTGTAAATACAACCGGCAGAAATAAAAGGCTAACATTCTTGTTGGTGTGACTTTAACATCACCGCCCCTAGTTTCCAACTTATTTCTGTGTCCCCCTTACGTTTAAAGGTGCAGTAAGCAAAGCAGCGCAAAGATTGTTGATAATTGAACTCAACTGCCGAACAAATATGGCCACCCCCTTTAGAATCTACGCCACCCAGGTTCAGAGTCTCTTCTGACTAAACGAAACATGGCAGAGTCGATATTAGCTAATGTTATGGTTACTATAGTCTATATACTTGACGTCCCACTTCCGGGATTGCTCAGTTGCCGAAAGAAATTACGCTGGATTTCACGCATTTAGGCCAGATATCCGTTGCCTTGGGCTTCCACTGTGTTGGAATTTTTCAGTTGGGCGCAGCCTTCACAACCATTAGCAAACAGATGAGGAAAAACTGATCTGTTGAAAACAGCAGACAGTGAAACAGCAAAGCTAACATTATGATTTTTCCCGGTCATACAACTTATTTTTTAATTTGTATTCTATAGCCCTCTTCCTCTTTTGCTGTTTGCCTGCCAACTCTCCTTGTTGATAACTCTTGGCCCTCATCATCATTTGCTTGCATACGCCACCTGTTTATTATTGACTGGAATAGTGTTTTGTAGCTCTTGCCCACCATTGTGATTGTTTTGCATTCACACAGTGTAAGAACACTGGATTTATTTTCAACGAAGAGAAAATAGAGAGCTAGGTGACCGTGAGGAGATATCTGCTGAATTTAACAAAAAGTGTATTGGAACATCACTTACTATACATGTAATTTCCCCGAATACCTCTGTAGCGTAATTTAGCCACTTGTTAGCAACTGCCTTTTTTAGGACACAGTAACAACTTCAAAATTCAAGAGTGAGGTATTTACTGACATCTTTTCTGTTGTTGATCAAACATGAAAATCTCTTAAGCTTGTATCAACTGGAGACCTCATTTCAGGCATCTAACCAAAAGTGCCTTCAAAAACCCCATTGACTCTGAGACAAAGGAACTGCATGTGCAAGGATTCAAACTCATTTACAGGTTTTATGACTCATTCCTGCAGCACTCTACTGACCACTGACCAAGACATTATCTTTCCCACATATTACTATTGACGTAAATGTTTTTGTTATTAAGAACACTTAAAGGGGCACTCCATCGATCCAGTTTACTCATACAAAGTCTTCTGTGGCTTTGGAGGTGCTTTGTCAAGTCTGCAAAAAAAATGATGATGATTTCATACTGATTTCATCAAGGTTATCTCAATTTAGAAATCATACATTTATAACAGAAAGTCTACGTTACAAAAGTTGGGAGTATGGTGTTTGCCAGGCAGATGATCTAACGGAGAAATTCTACCAAGTTTATTATAGGAAATATAGTATACAGGGGTTTTGGAGCTTGACCTGTACTAGGGACTAATAGTCAGGATATCTCAGCCTCTGCTACGTAGATTTTATTATACAATACAGATTTAAATTGCTGGAGTACCCCTTCAGCTAACAGTCAAGTAATACCAAAATCCACATTACTGGCAAAAAACATATATGTGCCAAATCGTGACAAGTAATTAGTAAACACTGTAGTACTAAAATCTCAAACTTGCCCTTTAACACATTGTTACCGTTTTCCTTGAAATTGCCACAGTTTTACAGCTGAATCCCAAGGATCTGGTCTTCTTCAGACTCTGTTTCTTTCTAATATTGAATTGTAAGTTATGTTTGTAATTTTATTAATTTAAACAATGGCCAGCAGAGACATTCAAGTCAACCTTTAGTGAATCAAAAACTAATTTGGGAACTTATTTCTTTAATAACATGACAGTCTCCAACCTTTGGCCCCTGTGGGACCGACAGCCTTGAGGGTTTAGCATTTAGTCCACAGTTAAAACACTGGGATTCAGCTGCATTTCCCTTTCTGGCATTGTTTTGTAATTTGTTTTTTTTTTGTATCATAAAAGAAAACTAATATTTTTGAAAAGCTGATGATTGTTGATTGTTGTGCCTTGTATATCGGCCTCTTCAAGTATTGAAGGTGTACTTTTTTTCATGGCTTGTACCTTAACATACAGTAGTGTTAAATGTACTGTACTAACAATTTAGCATCAGCCTTGATTTTATTTATTTTCTTCTCCACTTAGACAACAGAATGTTAACTAGAATGATTTTTACAAATCTGAACAAGGTCTACGTGCATTATGGTAGCTGTTTTTGCTCTGTGACGAGTATGGATTTGTTTGTATTTATTGCCAGTCTATGACTTTATTTTTGGCATCAAGTGACAACTATAATAAGAAGCCTTACAAGACTCAAATATGTTTTTGGTTTGTATCAGTGCTACAGTATAGTAAACAGTTATGTAACCCTAAGTAGAGAACATAGTGGACATGCTCTGAGCTGCCAGCTTCAACTGTGGTTACATAAAATACAAATCATCAGGAATCTAGTAGAAACACATTGGAAAAACCAACAAGCAAGTCACACAGTTTGGGGCGAATCTAATCTTTTTATATTTTTTATTATATATGGATTTTGAATGGATGGAACATCTGTTTAAAAAACAGGTCATACAGATTACCTTTGAAATATGTAAAATTCCCTGTGGGATTTAATTTAGTGAAATGAAATTTAGGACCCACAACCATAGAACATTGTCCTTGTTTAGCAATTAGTAATTAGCTGTCTGCATTGTCAGTGCTTATATGTCAAATTTAAAAAGTTGCTTTTTGCTTTTGCTGCACCTGGGTGTCCACTACTGTCCTCCATTTGTTCAAATACACTCATAAAGGAAGGAATAATTGTGAGTGCCTGTGTTTGAGTGTGTGTGTGTGCGTGCGTGCCTGCGTGCGTGCGTGTGTGTGTGTGTGTATCAATGTGTGATCCATGCTAATTTAAATCTGTGTACAATATAGTTTGATTTACTGTAGATCAGTTTGGAAGGAGGCATACAGGGCATCAATAAAGTTTTTCTGTATTTCAAACTCTCAAATCATGACTGGAATCATTTTTGTTGCACTGTCACCCTCTCCTTCTATCTCCCTCCCTTGCCTCTTACTCACTAATGCACCACAAATATGTATGCAATAAATATTATCTCTAAGAGTTGTTACATCTTAAGAAACAAACAAGGCCACCGTGGTGAGTGTCAGAAAGAAAAGAGGGCAGATGTGACAGAAATGTAGAGCACTTTGCGACAGTCCATGTTGTTGTATTTCGGTTCACTGAGCCTGCCTTCATGCTAGATTTGATTAATTTCAGATGAGCTCTCTGCAGGGCTGTTGCATTGGAAACACTCCCTTTCAGCCTCTACAGGTGGGACCTCCCATAGGTGCTATTTTAATTATCTCCTCCCAAGGCTATCTCCATAGCAGCCTCCTTCCACTGAGGCTTTTGGGTTGTGACCTACCGTGATTACTGCAGGCTCATTCTCCTTGAAAATGAACTGCAACGCTTTGTTTTCTATAGTTATTCTTTTTTAAGCTAGCTCGGAGGTTTTTGATTCCTGCAAATGACATAGTAAAAACACAGTTTCAACACTCCTGGTTCACTTTGGTGCTTACTAAGCTAACAGTTTGAAGGGTCTGATGCAATAGTAAAGTACTACAGTGGGGGTGTTTGTATTATGAAAATGAGTCCTGTAGGCTGTTAGAGGATTGAAGTGCAGTGTAGGATAGTGTCAGCTGCCCTCTGCAGCAGCTTCCCTTTCTGACGAAAAAAAATCCCAAAACAGCTCAACCGTTGAACAAAGTAGCTTAAAAGCAAGGGGGTGCTGAGACCTGTCACACAGAATCCTCGCTCACAGCAGCTTTCTCTCTACTGTCACTAAATAAGGCTACGATAATGCTTGAGGTAATTTTAACTTTGGTAGTTTGCATAAAGCAATAATTCCAGATTTAGGAAAAAAAAACAAAACAAGTGTTGTAAGGTGATAAGATTGATACTATTCTTATACATGTCTGGCAAATTTAAAGTTACAGCCAGCAACCGGTTAGCTTGGCTTAGCATAGAGACTGTAAACAGGAGGACACCGCTAGCCTGGCTCTGTCAAAAAGTGACAACATTCAGCCATTAGCATTTCTAAAGCTCACTTACTACTTATATTACATTTACACTGCACTACATTACGTTAATTTGGTAGACACTTCTGTTCAAAGTCACTCACAATAAGTGCGTTCCAACCACGTGGGAGAAAGAGCAAGATATCATCCAAAATTGGGAGTGGTTCCTTTTGAACTAAAAGCATGTTCAGTGTCACAGTAGTAGTGCGTAGAGATGTGTGCTGACAACACGTATTTCGTCAACCTCGTGGTGAAAACAAGACTCCATGAAGTCAATGTGCTGGCCCAGAAATAGCCCAACACACAATCACGTGTAAAAACGACAAACTCTTTTTAACATGTCAGTTTTTGTAAGGATTGAACAAACAAGAAATATTGTGTTAATTTGTTGGCTTTATAGAGAAGAAATTGAATAGGCATTTTTCCCAAATGTTTTTAAGTTAAAATCTGAATTTCTATAATAATGTTCTTCTTGAGTCTATGATGCCAAATATTAGTCATATACACTGTGAGGTAACAGTCGGAGACTCTCAAGGTGTATCATTACAGTTGATGGATGTAATTTAAGTGGAAGCGAGGTGTGGCCTTACCCTGTGACCCTGACAGAATCTCACACAGACAAGTTGGCAGTTCCCACTGAGCGTGTGTGTCATCCCTACCTTGCCACTACTTGAAGACCTGACTTTACCTTTTAAAGTTAATATTAACCAGTTAATGCTTCTAAATGGGCCGGACCTGAGCTGCGTTAATCACAACATTTTGCTGAGTTTAACTCAGGTAAAATAATCATCTGCCTGGTGAATGGGTTCAAGAGTCGTAGGGTCAGATGCTGTGTCCTGACTCAGTCGTAGTCTTCATCAATAACTGTCAGGAACTACATCAGAAGGTCGGCCTTTACTCCTCTCATATATCACGAGAAGAAGCCATAACATATGAACCACTGCAGCATTGACAGGCCCGTAACTGTTATGGACTCTGTATGGTTAATGCTGTGATGATGGTCTGTTTGGGTCTTGTGCTGTCTTCCCTGATGAATGGAGATCCCTGTTTAGCTCACCAGACACATAAGTTGGCAATGGTTCTGAAAATCTGTCATATTATGTGCTTGTCATCATCTGTTTACATCACAGTGCAACATTTCTGAGACAGGCTGCTCAGCAGATACCAAGTGGTTTTTATTTTCAACGTGATATTTCACTGCTAGAATACACACCGAACAGTCCTCCTTTGAGAGAGAGAGAGTTGGATCAAAAATAGCACCAAGCGGTATTGTGTAATGTGTTCTTCTCTGTTTTGAACAGCCCAACAACAGAGCTCTCAAATCGATACACCTCCCTCACATGCTGCTGAGAGGGTGCACAAAGTCGGTTGGTCTTATTTCTACTTCATAGTTCCCCACGTGTGACTGTGTGAAGTGCTTTCTGTGAGAGATGCAGCGACTGAACTGTGGCGGACTGGGAGATGAATGCTTCTCTTTGCACGAGAAGCTGACAGTCCCTCTGATCACGCTCTGGTCAGTTCACTCAGGTTATTAAAGTGCCACCGGCATGATTTGATTAAATGTCCAGCTTACAAGGATGTCCATAAACAGAGTGCTCTTTGTACTCGCACAGTTATTATTTCTGTCAAACCTACCTCGTCATATCAATCAAAGAATTTGGGTTTTGCACATTGTACCTTACTTAACTAATAGCCTGAAGTGAACTACAGTACCTTTAAATCCATCTGTATTTTATTTTTGAAATAAAACGTGAGTTGTTAGGAAAACCCCAACATTTATTTGAATATATATTATCCATTCTGGCTCTGAATAAATAAAATATCTTTAACATACAGGATAATGGCAGCTATCAATTCATGGTTTACATAGATCTATTATAAAAACCATAGAAATTAATCATTTTCTACGGATGTTCATTTGTACGTTGTGATGATGTTATTTATACCTTTTATACTACTACCTTTAATAAAAATTCATCTTATTACACCAGAAGTTTATCAAGGCCCAAAAGATGTACCCAATGCCTGTCCTATATGTAACTAAAAACACAATACATTTACAAGGTTATATGCACATACCTGAGCATAACTCATTAATGCAGGTTCTTCTATTTGGAATCCAGGTTTGATCCATGAAAAGAAAATACAGCCTATGCTAAAATGCAAAACTGCAGTATTGATTTAGACCGGCTGAGGAATGGCAGTGATGTTTTAAGCGCTGTATGCCTGTGAGAAATAAAACCCATCTCCGGACCCCGTGCCCTATTCTTTTAACAAAATATCTATACCAGCGTTCTCCACGCGCACAGGCAGGTTAGTGGCCTCAGAAGCTATCCGAGGTCAAGTAGACACACATTGATTTAAGGCATACAAATGGCCTAAAACAAAACCAAAAAAACGCATAGTTAGTGTTGAAGGGGAAACAGTGTTCACTGAAGAAGCGAGGTCTCCTCTTTTCTGTGTCATGAGGGTTCGGAGTGTTTGTCAGCCTAACATCTGCAGTTAAGCATCCATTAAAAGGCTCTGCAAAATGTTACGGTCAAAACATGTGTGTTATCCGACCTGCGGCACTGATTCTGTAAAACGCTCCTTCTAGGGTCAGTTTATGTGTGTGAGGGGGGGGGGGGGGGGGGGGGGGGGGTGTGGTGGCGCGGATGCGCCCGGATCAGTCTCCTCTCAGGCCAGCTTGTCTCCTCGCGGAGTAACAGTGGCAGCATCTGCAGCCGCCTGGTCGGGGTCGCCGTGGTCATTCGCCCCGTCGCTCAGTCTCTGCGTCTCCCTCTCCTTCTTGTCCTCAGACTCCCCGGTGCTTGACGGCATGTAGTGGCTCCCTCCAGGTTGAGACGCGCGTGTCTGTTTCCCCACATTGCCCGAACTTGCCGCGCTTGCGTGACCGTGGGAAGATGCGTAGAGTCCCTTTTCCTGTTGCAAGTGCGCATTTTTGGCTCCAGCACCTTGTGGAGAGACAGCCACCCTCTCGACCCTGTCATCCCACTGAAACGCCTGACTGTACGGGGCTGTGCCCTGCCTGGTCTGGTTGAGAGGTAGCAGCCCAGTCTGTGTAGAGTTCCACTCTGAGACATTGTTGCTTGTTGAAATATTTGTTGAGATGTTTGCAGTGGGGGTGACCTCCTCGGGCACTCCCGTCTTCCCCCCAGATGAGGATGCGCTGGTTGGTTTCCAGATTAGGCTGTAGTAAATTGCCAGGATAATGGCTGCTAAGGACACGGACAATATATATGCAAAAACAGTGGCTAGTCTCACCCACTTCTTGTTAGTCTTAGCAGCCATTTTAGCCTTTTTGTCCCCCGTATAAGTAGCAGGTTTGCCCCTCTCCATATTGGGCATGAAGTCCCGCTCTTTCATATTGCCCCTATTTTTTCCTCGATGCTCCACCACCCCCTCCGTCTTGAAGGCTTCTAGTTATCCACAATCCAAGAGAAGACAAGAAGCAGAGGACTTAGGAGGATGAGGAGATGATGGACCACCTTGGCCCGCCCGCACCACAGGACTATTGCAGCTAAACTGATTTCTTGTAATTCATTTGAAAAGCGCTGCGCCTAAGACTCGGTACCCAGTGCAGCATCGCGTTTCATAATGGACATCAAGCATCCACAGGCTGATTGCGCGATTCAGCATCCGACAGCGGTGGGACAAATGTCAATCCTGTAAGACATTTCCTGGGAACAGCTGGCTGTAGGCCCACGGTAAATACGCAGTAGCCTATAAGATTTGATCTATTAAAGCGATTAAGTGAGATCATTCGGCACACAACTGTCTGTCTTTTTCAGCAAATGAAGTGGCTTGCTCAGCTAAAAATACAGGAGAGGGGGCGGGCGGTGGCTCTTAAAGAAGCAGCAGCTGAGCACCAGGCCTCGCAAAAAAAAAAAATAAACACACACACACACACACACACACACACACACACACATCATCATCTTCACGTCGGGACGCTTGTGCCGCACATTGAGAGCAGGATGTAGCGGGGACGAACATCTGTGGCTACATGTGACGCTACATGTGATGTGAAGTGTTTACCTTACAATGTGTGCACCCATGTGGAAACGATGTTAGATATGTTCAATGAGCCAAATAAACTGCTGATTAATTCAAGTTGACCGGAATTTACGAATTATGTAATGTGAACTTTACTCAAACCACTGATACGCTTGTTATCACAACCAACTGCGCATATATCAGATATATGTTTGATTTTGGATTAGTTTGGACCTGATCCTACCTGTTGGCAGGTCAACTTTGAAGCGCGTCATTTCAGCACAATGGACAGTGCCCGGGATTTGTCATTGCGCATGACGCATTTGTCCTCTCGGAAGCAGGTAAAAGACAAGGGCAACAGAGTTTGACCAGTGATGTGCCAAATAATTTTTTTTTTTAAGTCAGTTGGTGATCAACATAACTATCATGCAATAAAAACTGAAAGTATTTTGTCTTACATGCTTGATTGATGCTTGATTGTGTTCAGTAGGCTATGTAGGTGTTATATGTCATCTCGAACATTCAATTATTTTCAGCTGATTTTACCCTCAATTTCATTCCCGCATCTAACATCCAACCGTTCACAAGCAGTGGGTGATTATGTGTGTTGTTGACCATTTTTCTTTCCAGTGTCACAAAATGTGATCATACACAAAAAGTAGAAAACATCACTGTATTGTAACATCTCTACACTACATGGCTACACGTAAAATGCACATTTGCACCTGGTTGTCACAAATCTAGACGTTTCAACCGGTTAGCCAATCCTGCTGTTACAGTTGTGGCTGTTAGGGGTGATGTGTGTTACAGGTCAGACAAGCAATCCTCCCACAGACTGGGGGAAGATGGTGGGCCATGGTTATCAGAAGGAGGACGATGATCCGTATCAGCTGGAATGTGAGTTTTTACAGTATGGCTGCAGCATAACACATTGAAACAATTGAATTACAATATGGAGGAAACAGGATGTAAGGGCAGGCTTGATTGTTTCCTTGTTCATTGTAGATAAATCTGCTAGGAGCTCCAAATACAGTACACCATGCATTAACAGCAAATCACCTGGAATTCATCATCATCTTACTATTTTATAAAATCATGCTACAACCACCTGTCCAGGGTCAGGGTCATAATGTAGTGTCATTTAACATCAGAGGCTGGCCGCTAGGCTGCTGTTTCAACGAAAGATCCCCGGTCATTTGGATATCATTCAAATTAACCTCAAGACAATGCAATATCTAATGCAAACATTCAGCCAGTCAGGGACTGGACGAGTAGTCATTTGATAAACCACCAATGATGTTTTTTGTATATAAATATTTTTAAAGGGAAAAAAAATAAACAAGACCAACACATGCTATTGCAACACTGTACCATAAAAGTTGGCCTATTTTTTTTAATTTGGCTTTTAATTTTTAATTTTAACTTTATTGTAATAAACGTTTACATATAGATTTTTGCTATTTCATATTGAATGAAAACATTGCAAAATTGAAACAACATACAAAAATACAGTAAACTAACAGGGTTACTTAACAACCCTGGGTAAGTATATTGTTGTAAGTCTTAGTTTTGAAAAAAAAAGAAATTGTTTTGTTTTAATTTTAGTTTTTGCCTGTCTTCTTTTAATTTTGCAATGTTAAGCACTTTGGGTCTGCATGTTTGTATGAACGGTGCTATATAAATAAAGTTGAGGTGATATGCTGACAACAGATGGCATCTCCAAATTACTATGGGAAAAGCAACTGTGAAAATCATTTATTAAGGGTCAGTTCACCCAAACTACAAGATAAACATTTTCTCACTTATCCCCAGCGGTGTCTATGTCAGTCAGGTGCTTTTAAATATTTTTGCCAGGCCATTTCCACCTCCATCCTAATACAATGTAGGTAAATGGAGTTTTGTATGTCTATGTATGAATATTTATTTAACATCTTGGTTGAAACATTATCTCTGTTACTCATGACACAGAACACAGTACCAACACCTTTTATTTGGACGATTGGAAAGATAAGATGCTTTTAAACGTTTTGTTTCTACTATTTACAATTCTGTCAACATCACAAACAGAAATATTTTCACCTCTTTTGACCTTTGGTTGACTTCTCCCTTTAATATTAGTTCTTTTTTCACACACTACCTGCTCATTTTAGACTTCT
Organism: Etheostoma cragini; assembly: GCF_013103735.1. Lineage (NCBI taxonomy): Eukaryota > Metazoa > Chordata > Actinopteri > Perciformes > Percidae > Etheostoma > Etheostoma cragini. The sequence continues at coordinate 16,496,315 of NC_048426.1, read as the reverse complement.
AATTTAAAGTAGCTTGAAAACGGCACTTATACTGTACCTTTAGTCAAGTTACGTGTTTGCTAGTTTTTGCAAACTTCATTTGCAATGCATATTTCTCAGGGTGTGTCCTGAGTACAGTCGGAGGCAACACGCTAAACTCCATTAGTTAATCTTTTGGATACAGATGGGGAAGTAAGCTAGTCAATGGTTGTGACCATGGTGGATTAATTTCACTTATTGCATTGAGCTTTCACAAAAGTACCTCTAGAAGGACAAAATGAATAAGAAAAGACACTTTCTGGAGCCTCCAGAGGTCAAAGACTACCTGGTCAAAGGAGAAAGATTCACCAAGTGGTCAGAGGTGAGTAAATACTTCTGTAAAATCTGAGCTGTATCTTTTTTTTTTTTATATGAATAATCTTTGCAGCTCTACCAGTGCATTTTCATATTTCATTGCCTAATGATTGACACAGGAGTTTTTATATTTAAATCCCACTATAGTAACTTATATCACTGATGTTGAATTAATGAACTGTAGTCTTTAAGCATAACATTTTAAATTAATCAACACATCATCAAACAGCTCTTTTCCAGAGGTTTGAACTCAATAAATATCCAAAATTTGTGAACGCTTATTCCCTTGTCTCCATCTAGGACTCCACAAAGACTGCTCCCGTCACTATGAGGATGGATCCAAAAGGTTTTTACGTCTACTGGATCAACCAAAGCAAGGTAATCAATATTAAGAGTCTGTGGAAAAAAATGGAAAAAAAGCCCTTGCACAGTATGTCAGAGGTGTAGGAAAGTGTTGACTTCCAGTATGGATTCAGCAGCTAACAGAAATGCAATGGCTTTTGTGCGTCAGACGAACACAACCTGCCAGATTAAGAAGCATTTTAAAAAGAAGTGTTCATATTGCACTTATTCAAATCCAGAGTGTGTAATCTGCATTTGATTGGGATCTGCCAAATCTGTGGAATGGATAAGAGCAGCTTTTGGAGAATATTGATTGGTGCTGATGTGGACTCCTTCTCTCTCTCTCTCTCTCTCTCTCTCCCTCTCTCTCTCTCTCTCTCTCTCTCTCTCTCTCTCTCTCACTCTCTCTGTTGAAGCAGCTTCTGGTTTCCACCACATAACAAAACAGTTGAAGCCAACATAAAATGTGCGCCTCATGTGCTATGGGGCTGAATCATGTTGCCATGCTGATGTTAACTTTAAAGCTTTCATGGGAATGTGAAATGAAAAAAAACAGTGATGTCCTAAGGGATGTTTCAAAACACTGCAGTCAAATATTCTCCACACAAACAAATTAAATCCCATGGTTTTTCACTAAAGAATGACTTTTATCTGAATCCATGTTTGGACTGGTGCCTACATAGTATTGAGATGATTCTCTGCTTCTTGTTTCTAGGAGACAACGTTCCTGGATGTTGCTACTGTCAGAGATACCAGAACAGGAAAATATGCAAAACTTCCCAAAGTAAGTGCGGTATTACAGTGTTAATTTATGAAGTAACCTGCTCTATGATCCGATTAAGTAAAACTGGTGTGTTCGTTACGTAAGAATCTCTGCAGGCATGCAAATATGGTGTTATACCCTTAGTTTGCCCATTAGTAAGAAAAGCATATTTGCTTTGCAAATACAGCAATGGACCCATGCACCCGAGCTACTCCCCTACTACCAAAACACACACACACACATTCACAAGTAAACATACACTGTACCACACACTGAGTCATGATCTGTGCTTGAGATTTATTGTTGTTGTTTTTAGTCAAAATCTGACAGCTGTAGTTCATTTTTCCGTTCCTTGCTGGCATCCACAGAGAGATGAAATATGCAGCCATCGTCATCCCTTACTCAGAGTTCAGAGGTGAAATCTAAAATCTGTTTCCCTCAAGGAGAGAACAGATCACTGCATCATACCAGTCGTAGTGCAAGCACATCTTCCTCTCAGGTCCCTGAAGAGTTTTTTTTGAGGAAACGGCACCAGTGCTAATGTTAGCTCTGCACTTCTGAAAGTAGCAAATGATTGATTATAGAGCAGCAGATACAGGAAGGCAGAACCTAATAGTCTGGGTTTTGTTCTATTGTGTTGAAAATGAATGTGTGTGTGTGTGTGTGTGTGTGTGTGTCTGCGTGTGCGTGCGTTTGTGTGTGTGTGTGTGCGTGCGTGCATGCGCACATGTGTTTGTGTTCACATGTTTGCATGTCTTGGTCAGCAAATTTTCCTGTGTTGAACAAGCTCAAGTGCGGCAGACATGATTTAAATTCTGCAGGCAAACAGAGGGTGAACAGGTGAAAAAAAATAATGGCACCATGTATTTTGAGCCAACTTTCTATGACCACATATTCTGTCTCTTTTGCTTTTCACAGCACCCAAAGGTGCGCAACGTGTTCAACCTGGACTTCCCAGACAGCAACCATCTTGCTAAAACTCTGACCATCGTCTCAGGTCTCGACACAGTGAATCTGACCTATCATAACTTCTTTGCCTCTAAGGAGAAGGTGACACAGGTGATAAGCCACTGTCTACACACTGACTGTGTGTATGTGTGTGTGTGTGTGTGTGTGTGTGTGTTTGTTTGTGTGTGCGTGCGTGCGCGTGTGTTATTTGCACTGTGTCCATCCTCCAGCTGTTTGCAATCCTCCCTTTCTGTCTACTCTAATTGTTCAAACACAGCCACAAGCCATTAGCCATTTCACAATGAGCCTTTGCTTCCCCCCAACAATGTGTCCTCTGTCTCCCCTTTAGTCTATATTAGACTCTATGACTCCAATATCCAGATTTTATCAACTGTAATGAAATCACAATTGTGCTTTGTTTAAATGCAACATGCACTAGGCCTACTTTCATTTCTCGAGGCACTATTTATTGTATTAACGTCCTCTAGTGGTGACTTTGTGTCCATTTAAAATTTTTTATAATGGTTTTTCCAGCACAATTCATGTTGACATTGAATGTAATATAATATTTAAAATCCTCTGCATATACATGCTGTTTGTATTTGTAATTAAATGTACATTAGAACTGGGCGAACGATATTCTTGCAATCGCCTACAACGCTGCAAGGAACAATGCGTGCAGACACGTCTTCCTGGAGAAAATGTAAGTGAAGATCATGTCCGTTCAGCTGAATGAGCAGAATGAACACGACACTATGTAATTTCACCATGTATGATACAGAATCATGTGGTAACGGGAAGCCTTTGTGCTCACTTTAAGGTACGTCCGCATTTCTCTTCACACCAACAAGGACGGCAAGATCCCAGTGAAATAGTAGGTCACGGTTCACCCATCAGAAGGTGTAGGATGGCACACAGAAGTTAGTCTGTGCAGTAGATTTCCACATTTCCTACCCAAGGTTTCACTCTGCTTTTTTTCAGTATTTACAAGATGTTCCCTGCGGATAAGAAGAGAGTGGAAAGTGCCTTAGCATCAGCACATCTCCCTAAAGGAAAGGTTAGAAAAAATTGTGTCATTATAGTGTCTACTGTAAGTCCACTAACTGTCTTTCAAGATTTGTTACTGCGCTTTTTTAAAACTCTCCTTACAATGTCCTGGTGTTTTTGTTGTAGATTTGCTATTTCACTGTATAATAATACAATTGCCCGGACTTCTGCGTGTTTCTACTGAAAGTACAGTTAGATTGGGTCCATTGTTATTTTTTTGTTTTGACATCCACTATGCAGAATCATTAATGACCGTGTCTTTTGAAATGATGTGGATAATGTGATTTTACATTTCAGTATGACACCATAAAGCCTGACGTCTTTACTGAGTCTGCCTTCAAGGCCTTTCTGTCAAACCTCTGCCCTCGGCCTGAGATCTATGAGATCTTCACTTCTTAGTGAGTCATCATCTGCTGTGTTTCACTGATCATCTTCTAATGTGGCTGAAGAATCATCAATAATCAGCTTGTGTCCTGTAGTTTTTCATGAATATACACCTACTTTAACTCAAATAATTATTATTCTTCACACTTTTTTACCCTTCGCACAAAACCATTAACGCCTAATGTAAATTACATCCTTCGCCAGTCCAAGCCTACAGTTTTTGCATTAGCTTGTCATGTGATTGTGACACATTGCTGTGGCCTACAGCTCCAACAAACCCACCATGACGAAGGAGAACTTCACCAAGTTCCTCAACGAGAAACAGAGGGACTCTCGGCGTAACGAGGAGCTGTTTCCACGTCTGCGACCGGACCAGGTCAAGGCTCTGATTGACAAATATGAACCCTGCACCTCTAATTCAAACAGAAGTGAGGTTCATTGATGATATATTTTTTTATACTGAGGCTGGATAATGCTTTTGTAGTTTTGTTATAAATACTACTCTCTCTTGTTCACCCGCAGGTCTGATTTCTCCAGAGGGTCTCTTAGTCTTCCTGATGGGGCCCGAGACATCCGTTGTCATGCAGGACACGCTGGCCAAGTGTCAGGACATGACCCAACCCATACCCCACTATTTCATCAAGTCTTCCCACAACACATACCTGACAGGTCACCATTTGGAGTTTAGCTTGTAACTTCTCATACCGGATTAGCTCAACACTTCAGAGTTATTTGGCAGTTGTTTTTTTTTAGTCTTTCTGTCTGTCCCCCTGCAGCCGGTCAGTTCTCTGGCGTATCCTCTCCGGAGATGTACCGTCAGTGTCTGCTGTCCGGCTGCCGCTGTCTGGAGCTGGACTGCTGGAAGGGCAAACCTCCAGATGAAGAGCCCATCATTACTCACGGCTTCACCATGACAACTGAGATCCTCTTCAAGGTGGTCACACATAGTTTTGTGCATTCCTTCAGTTTCACATTTCACACTAACATTTTACGTATTGTCATTTTTGTCTCCTTTTTTTAAACATTACCCTTCTGGGTCTTGCACAATCTAAACAATAGGGATGTAAACAAAGACATCATTTGTACATGACCCGGTTTGGGAAGCTGAAGACCTCAAGCTAGCTACTGTCTCAGAAGTGTATGTCAAAATGCCATGGGAGCTTTTCTTATAGCTTTCTCTTTTTTAATTGGTAATTAGATCAAACTTTATTGTAGTCTGGACCTGTCATTACAGGCACATCCTCCTTTGAAGAAACAATGCAATATACAATTTAGCCCAGTTAGATACTGTGACTACATTGGTATCATGGACATTTCAAACCATCTTTAGATTCATCTGGATCTCCTCCCATTACACACACAACCCCCAGACAAATCATGCAATATAGCCTTTGGGACCACAAACAGTTTATCATTTAATATTATTGTACGTCATGTAGACAACTCAACTAGGCCTGCCTTAGTGCAGTGGAAAATTATTGAATCCAGAAAATGAAGCGCTACAGACGAGTTAAGGATAGACTACTAAACTATACTTTTTGTACACCTAACCTTCTTCCAGTGATTATTTACTTGGTGTTGTCTCTAATAAATCTTGGGCTCGTTTGAGAAATGGCCATCCGCTAGTTTCCTATGAGCACAGATTGCATTGTTTCATAGAAAAAGAAAATGAATCCAACTTTTATTCATTTACACACACACACACACACACACACACACACACACACACATACACACACACACACACACATACACACGCACACACGCCGCACACACACACACCGTCATCCTCTCACTCTCAACACTTCCATTTAAGGGCAGCCGGAGCTCCACAGTCCCAGGGACTGGGACACATCACTTCAGTTCAGTTAACTCTCAGCCTCTAGATGTGATATCTAAAGCTGACTTCAGGGCCTCTGCATAAAAGCAATAGCTCTGCAGTTTGTCATGTTTTCTCACTTTATGTTTTGTGAGTATAGTCATGATTTGCTCAGTCTGCTGATCTTATGCTTTTGTGCAACATTCATGGTTTTATTTTATTTGTACCCATGTTTAGTGCTGTTTTCTGCTGTCATTGACTTATTTTTTATAGCTCACTTGCCCATTGGATATCTTTCATTGTAATCTAATTTAAATAACAGTCTAATTTCTGTAAATACCTAGAAAAACATTAATGCCTGTTTCTTTTTGATGTCAGGATGTGATTGAGGCCATTGCTGAGAGCGCCTTCAAGACCTCACAGTATCCCGTTATCCTCTCATTCGAGAACCACGTTGACTCGTAAGACCTGAGCTATCAATAAACTCATGCCATGTAATGCTAGTACTTTAACTGTAAATGGAAATTTGATGCTACATATTGAATTTGCATTGCATTTGAACCTTTCGTTATGGCAGTAACAGCAGACAGTAACAGGTGTTACTCTGCTTTATTTCAGGGTGAAACAACAAGAGAAGATGGCCAACTACTGCAAAACCATATTTGGTGATGCCCTGCTAACTGATCCGCTGGACAAATACCCTGTGAGTGCACTGCTGCAACACTGCTCACTGTCAAAATAATAGAGCTGACTAAAGTTACTGTAAAAGATGGGGACGGGGGGGGGACGGGGGGACACTTTGTTTGATAAATGATTATTAGATAAATAATTCTCGTGGTATACTGTGTGACTATGTCATGAAGGCAATAAATGGAAAAGACTGTTCTACTTCTTTCATACCCTTATACCCTTATAGTCTCCTGTACCCATCCAACTGATTTATATCAACAGCCATAGACTGTGTATTTGATGTGTGTTTGTCAAATAGAGGACATGTCTTTTCTTTTTTTTTAAGATTGTTTTTGGGGGGTTTTAGGCCTTAATTATATAGGACAGCTGAAGATGTGAAAGGGGAAAAGTTTTAGGTTTCTTTCTATCTGTCTTTACTGTCCAGCTGAAGCCGGGCCAGCAGCTCCCAAGCCCATCTGAGCTCATGGGTAAGATCCTCATCAAGAACAAGAAAGGCAGCCATGAAAAACCAACCCAGGCTAAGAAACCCAGCACGGCAGCCAATGAGCAGACCACAACCACAGCTTTACCCACCCAGGAGCCAAACACCACTTCCCAGGATCCTGCGAATGCAGTACCCAGCACCCAAGAGAACCAAGGTAGACAATGAACCTCAAGCCAAATCAGATTACTTTTCAAAAATAGGCCTGTTTAGTTATGTTTTAGGAGTGATTGGCATTATGTTTATATGTTTAACAAGAAGGGGACACGGTTGTGGAGGACACCGAGGAGCAAGAGGAGACAGATGAACAAGATGAGGAAAAAATGAAGACATCAGATGAGGTAGAGTATGCGGTTGCGATAACAGTTTTATTGCCATACTTCATCTGTGTCCAGCTAAAACAGTGCAAGCATCAATTAACTTTCCGCTGATCCCCCACAGGGCACAGCTGGACAAGAAGTCACAGCTTATGAGGCAATGTCATCCCTGGTCAACTACATCCAGCCCAACAAATTTGTGTCTTTTGACAATGCCAGAAGTATGTATGCTCTTCATAAATTTAACCCAAACACAGATTTAGTAGATTTTACAAGACTCACTTTACAGGTTAACAAAAGTCAGTTTGAGTGATGCTATTCTTTTCTTCCTTCACAGAAAAAAACAAGAGTTACGTCATCTCATCTTTTGTGGAGACCAGAGGAGAAGCAATGATTTCCAAGACTGCTGTCGAATTTGTCGAGTATCCAATAAGAGTGCTGTAGATGCTCGAAAATATGACAACCTGTATTAAATAAGCTGAATTTGATTTTAAAATGACACACAATTAGATCAAAATATGTTCCTTTATATGTTCCAGTGTCACAAGAGTATCCTGGGTCACATAGGAATACAGAGATATACAACTTCCTAAACTGTCTTTCTCAGGTACAATAAGAGGCAGATGAGCAGAATTTACCCCAAAGGAACAAGAATGGACTCATCCAATTACAACCCCCAGCCTTTTTGGAACGTAGGCTGCCAGATGGTGGCGCTCAACTACCAGACAATGGGTAGAAATGGACACAATGCACTGATAACTACTTAAAATGACATGAACGTCTACATGAAAGGATGTAACCATTCACTGTTTCTCTTTAATCACCACTTGAATCACACATTTTAGAATGCCATGCTCATCAATATAATTTCTTTTCAAAAACCTGAGCTTTTGTTATTCACCACAGCAGGTCAGTGTTGCACTTCTTGTTCTGTGCGGGGCCTTTGCTGTGCTTTGCATCCCAAATGCTGCTTCTGGTGCTGAAGAGAGGGGGCATGAATGGGCTGTTTTGTGTCTATTTTCAGATTTCCCAATGCAGCTGAACATGGCTCTGTTTGAATTCAATGGCAGAACGGGCTACCTTCTCAAGCATGATGTTCTGCGTCGCAGTGACAAGAAATTTGACCCTTTCTGTGACAGGATTGACACAGTTGTGGCAAGCACACTGACCATAAAGGCAGGTTCACAGCCTTTTTGTTATTATGCTTCTCTCACTTTAACCATCCTTGTGGTGTGTCCGGCATGAGGATGCTGATGTGTGTAAAAATTAACTACAAAAAGTAAAAAAATGTAAATATAAAGTCTTCAAATGACATTTCACATACTAAAGTTGCATCATTTTTGTGTTGGAACGTAGGGAAACTGATGCAATATGTGTGTTGCTGGGAGCTGTTTTTGCACTTCTAAATTGAGCAGTAAATTAGTCTCACTAGCCTTGGGAAGTGTGTGTGTGTGTGTGTGTGTGTGTGTGTGTCTGTGTGTGTGTGTGTCTGTGTGCGTGTGCGTGAGCATGTGCGTGTGTGTGCGTGCGTGTGTGTGTGTGTGTGTTCGTGCATGCCTGCATGCATGCGCGTGCTTGCATGCGTGCGTGCGTAGATGAAGAGTCTGTAATAATACAAGCTTCCTGCTGAGGGTGAAATATGGTTCCTGGTATTCAGCAGACTCTGCATGAGTGAAAATCTGAGCTCTATTTATACCCACTGTGTCCTGAACATGGGTCCACACAAAAGGACTCATCCACATCTAAACTGCCAGCCACTTCATACATGTGTGTCATCAAATAATATTGGCCCTGCTTCACTAGATCTATTCGGGCCAATTTCTGTCTGACAAAAACGTAAAAACGGGAGTTGAGGTGGAGGTGATTGGGTTGCCAGGAGACCCCAAGAAGAAATATCGTACAAAGTGGTCCACCACACCCAACGCCATCAACCCAGTGTGGAATGAGGAGCCTTTTGTTTTTGAGAAGGTGTGTGTCAGTAAAAAATAACGTTCAAATATGCACAAAGACATGTGCAAGTGAATGTTATTGTGTGAAGTCAGCCATTATAACCCACTGTTCTGCTGCTGCTGTTGGTATTAATATATTTGTTGCTGTTATGATGCATAGATACTGCTCCCTGAACTGGCTTCTCTAAGAATTGTAGTTCATGAGGAGAACGGTAAATTCTTGGGACACAGGATCATCCCACTGGATGCCATCCAATCAGGTCAGTGAAACTGAGGATAAAAACACCTCACTTCATGCTTGATCTAATCTCCATAATTCAAAGCCAAGTCATTAAAGGCCTCAGAATGATTTCTAACATACTTTGGCCAGCTTCTAGATCAGAGGTTTGTTTTAAACCCTGCAGGTTTCCATCACATTTGCCTGCGCAGTGAGAGCAACATGCCACTTACTCTGCCTGCTCTCTTTGTGTACATCGAGGTCAAGGACTACATTCCTGCTGCCTTTGCAGGTGCTGTGCTTTTTACTTTGTGTTTCTGTAAAAGATAAAGCCTCTGTTGCAATTGAATGCATGTTGTTAGAGTTCCAATCAAGGACAAGACTGTTTAGTGTGGATGTGTGGAGCTTAGTAGTATTTCCTTCTAAATATGACACACATGTTCTACGTTTTACCTCAGATTTTACAGATGCATTGTTTAACCCAACAAAGGGAACAGAGAAGACTACAAAGGCCACAAAGGAGGTAGCAAAAATCATCTGTCAGCCGTCATCTACATAAACGTCATGTCTCCAGTTCTCTTTTAAATTACTAACAGCACTAATCCACTACCTGGAAGATGAAAAGCCTTGTTAGATTGTGATGTTCCTGTCCTTTCTGTTCCCACTCAGTCCCCCATTGACTACGTTTCTCCCTATGAGTTGCCTCTTGTGGTCCAAACCCCCACGGACAAAGCTAAGGAAAGTGAGGCCCCTGCTGCAGGTAATGAAGCTTGTGAATATGGGACACAGTTCAGAGTTTATTTTTTGAAAGCTGCTGAGCTTTATTATTGTTCTTGTAGTAGGTGCTGAATTAAGAAGCTGTATTCAAACACTTTCCACTTCCTGTAGAAAAGGCCACATCCAAACCTACAACACAGGTTGATGCCAATGACCAATCACCCCAGTCTAACCCTGTTGAGAGTGCAGAAGAAGCTAAAGAAGAGGCTGAGAACAAGTCAGACACTCCACAACCTGCAGCAGAATCTCCACAAACTTCTGACAATGCTCCTGCTGAAGATCCAGCCACAGACGCAGGAAGTGTGAACGCTGAAACCCTTCCTGAAGCCTCTGCGTCCCATGAGGAGGCAGCTCCTAAGGAGGACGCAGTTCCAGAGCCAAAGGCAGCTCCTGAAACCAAAGAGGAGCCTATTAACGACTCCGGAAACCCTAAGCCTACTTCAGATGACACACCAGGCACAGAAGCTTCCAGCGCTGCTGAAGAGCCTGCTGCTGTGGCCTTGTCCTGTCCAGCCAGCACATCGCCTGAGTCCACAGGATCAGGTAACTCATCTCAGTCGCGAACATGCAGTGACGGTAACACGGAAGTGCTTAACCTGCTGCACTGATCACAGATTCCATTTCATTAGTGCACTCGAGGTCACTAAGAAAGAAAATATAGGAAATGTCATACTTTTTTGGGGAATTAATCTATTAAACAAAAATTAACACCCACTGCTGATACAAGTAGGAAGATTGTCACAACAAAGCCTTGTGTGTTTATGCTTCAGAGCCTTCAACTGTGACTACTGAAGAACTGACACAGCACAAAAACTATCTGAAGGTCACCAAGCGCCAGGAGAAAGACATAAAAGAGATAGAAAAGAAGTTTCAGAAAAAAGGAGAGGATTTGATTCAGAAATACTCTGACTCCTTCAAGTCCATCAAAAAGAAGACCTCTGTGAAGAAAAAAGAGTAAGTGCTATTCATGTTTTTACTATTTATTTGTGGGTTTCTGGCTGAAATATGGAAGTAAAAAAAATGTTTGACAAAAGACGATTTGATAGTGTTTGTGATGGAGTACTTATGTCTACAATGTCTGTCCAATTGTTAATGTGTACCCAAAAAGTAGCAGCGTATTAATACCGTCCCAATAATGAAGTTGTTGTTGTTTTGGTCGGTGTCATTAATGAGATTACATTGAGAGCCACAGAGAATATTCCTCAGCTAATGTGTTTTTCCAGATGAAGCAGAATATTAGATGATAAAGAGAACAACTAGATAAATATGGGCCGCAGTGTCTTTCGTGCACAGCTCTTAGCTTCCAGGACAAAATGGAATGTTATGTGTGTTATTCAAGGCTAAATGAGCCTTGCTGTAGGATTTCCAGTAACCACACGGTTGTACATTTATTTTTTGGTACTTGTAGGATTAGTGGCCATTAGTTAGTCAATATACTTTATTCCCGTTGCATTATGTCCTGTCATGTTGTGTCGTGTTATGTTTTCACCAGGGCAGGGGGAAACAACTCTGACTCCAGCGTGACAACGGAGCGGGTGCTTGAGCAGAAGGAAAAAATGCAGGTTGAGCTGCAAGCTATGTGGACGGAGCAGTGCGATCAGCTGAAGAAGAAGAAAGAGCAGTGTGCTACAGAGGTCAGTAAAATACTTGTTAATGTTTAAAGTTGGCTCATTAAAAAAATCTGTATTCCATTTAAAATGTGAAAAAATACATTTTAAAGTAAATCAGTACATTTTCTCAAGTGCTGTACTTACAACAGCTGTGGCGGTTGTGGCTTAGTGGTAGAGCGGTCATCTGCCACACTGGAAGGTTGGTGGTTTGATCCCTGGCCCTGCGGTACCGTGTCACAAGACACTGAACTGCACATCTGTGTGTGAATGTTTATCTGATGAGAAGGTGGCACCTTGTACGGTAGCCTCAGCCACAGTCCTTGAATGGTGGATGGTTCCTGTACTATGTCAAAGCCCTTTGAGTAGGTTAGAGAAGCACTATATCAGAATACTCCATTTATAAAGCTGCATTAATCAGTATTTGTATACAAACAAGGGGTCAGTTGACTGTAAAATGTGTCACTTGTAGTGGCACAAACATTATCAACTTCTTTTATTGACTCTGCCGTTTCACCCAATCATACATAGAGTTTTTGCGTTTTTCAGCTTATTGTATCAGTTTTCAGCTACTATACTGTTTTGGTTCGGTATTCATTGAAAAGCCGTATATGCCACTACACATGACCTGCACAGCCAAAGTTAGTGACTAGCTGGTGGTGCAGCATTAAGCAATTAAAGTGCCTTAGAAGTTGGCAGAGACCAAAATACAGCTAAAGAGAGTGAATATTGTTGCATTCACCAGGTGGACTTAAATATGACTGAATAACGATCTTGCTCTGTAACTGCTGGATGTAAGTAAAACTTTTTGCAAACAAGTTCATCATATCAATTCTTACTAGCATTCCTTTCTTTCCCCCCATTTCCAGTCGGCCTCTATACTGTCATCTATCCAATAAATGTTATATTGAAGTGCCAAAAATGTATCGTTAAAAAACAAATAATAATTGAATCCTTCTCATCCAGCTATGGCACAAAAATGTTTAAGGGTTGCCATAAGTGCTGTGGAGTTAATGTGAGAGTAAGAACCCTGAAAACAGGGATTGGGCCAATTGCTCGCTTTAAACTTAAAGCTGTGACACAGCACTTGGATCATGCAAATCGCAGAGGGCTGGACTTTTTTTTGGAGAGAGACTTTAATCTCACACAGAGTGGACATTGTGATTTAAACTACTCAATTCTCAGTTTTTAGCTCTATCTTGACTGTGATTGTGTCACTTCCCTCTTATTGTGACAGAGACTGGCCAAACTGTTGGAGATGGCCACAGAGAGACACACCATTGAACTGAAGACCCTGGAGAGGTGTGAGCACATATAAAACACATTTGGGACATTATGGACACACTGAGAGTGATTTGCTGAGTCTGTCCAATCTGTGCCCTAACATCGGTGGGACACTGTGTGTGTGTGTGTGTATGTGTGTGTGTGTGTGTGTGTGTGTGTGTGTGTGTGTGTTTGAGTGCGCGTGTGCATGCATGCATGCATGCACGCGTGCGTGCGTGCGTTCGTGTGTCATCTGAGGTGAAACATTTGACATTTTGCAAAGACAATACCATCAAATAATCACCTCAATGTGCGGGTCTTCCAAAGACCTTGGCTGGCTTATGCTGTTCTGTGTGTGTGTGTGTGTGTGTGTGTGTGTGTGTGTGTGTGTGTGTGTTATTCCAAGTCCCCAGCTGGCAGATGGTTATCTCAGGACACGCATTATCCAACAGGTGTTTAAACAGCAGTAGGGGATCGACGCTAGCCTTGGTAATCTACCTGTCCACACAGACATTATAACCTCTTAAGCCTCCCTGTCACTGTAAAGAAAAGGTCACATCAAAGATACACAGCCCAGCATCTCTTGTTTAAAGGAAAAGGTCGTTATTAGGGACACTTTTCATTCTTAGGATTTGAATCAAGCCGGAGTCCTCACTTTCTGTCTTTGCCTTGTTTTGCAGTGAAACCAAAGAGAATAAGAAGAAAACACTCTCAAAATGTTCATCCTCAGAGAAAGCGAAGTGAGTTCACAGACCTTGCCTTCAGTTACTTTGTGTGTTTCCATTCATTGCCATTTCTTTTACTGTGTTACAGCTTCCTGAGCAAAATGATAAAGCAATATCCATGTTCATACCCCTCCGCCACATGGCACGCACATTAAGTCTGGCTTGATTTGATGAATGTTTAATAATGTACAAGTGCTCTAATTGAAAATTATAATTATCTTCTCTTAGATTGAAAAGGGCAATGAGCATAGAGCTGTTGGATGAGCCTAGTCAGTCTGATGGTGCAGTAAGTAATCTTTAAAATGTTAAGCATGTATGTACAATGTATGTAGAATTAAATGAGTTGTTCAATATTTTGGAAATGTGCTTATTTAGTCTCTTACCAAGAGTTTGATGTGAAAATTGATACCACTCTCATGTCTGTGTGGAAAGTATGAAGCTGGAACTAGCAGCTTGTTAGCTTAGCTTGGCATGAAGACTGGAAGCAGGGGAAAACACAGAGCATGGATCTGTCCAAAGGCAACACAATTGTAACGGACAAACATGAGAATGGTATCTTTATAAGACAAGAAACATACATCTAAAAGTTTCAAACTACTCCTTTAAAGGAAGTCACCTGATTACAACTAAAGTTTGAATCTACATGCTCACACACATCACTGCCCATGTGTCATAAACAGTATCAATTTTGAGACATCCACGGGCTTGTTCAACACATGTTGTATTTTACAGTGTAACTATGGTTACAAAAAGACAGCAAATGCCTCAAGAATTGAACAAAGCGCGCTTTCCATCTAAACACAAACACCCACGTGTACGCTTACAGACACACATACATTGTTGAACTGTAAGTACACTCACACATGCAAGCATGCAAACCCATTCACCCACAAACCACCCACATAGACAAAGACACACACACACACACACACACACACACACACAAACACCCTTTTACCAAATGAGTAAAGTTCAATGGGCCCTGACCATAGGCCAGGCTTGTCTGATACTCGGAGCAGACTAATCCACGTGTGGTGGATGACTCACTGGGCTCCGCTCTAGTTCCTCTGTTGGCTCATCAAGATTCAGACCTGTTGTATCTGGGTTAAAGACCAGGCCATTTCACTCTGCTCCTCTCCAATTGACTTCATTGTAGCAAACTCCACTCACCTCTATGCACATTAGGGTCACATTACAGCTAATTTTGATCTACTTAATCAGCATTTGCGCATTGATTAAAGCAACTATTTTAAAAACAATCACTTGTTTAATCAGCACAGCCTCAGTATCGAATGTCCCGGTGAAATAAGGAAAGGTTAACGAAAGTGGACAAGTCCAACCTGTCGTGACTCAACTGTATTGATTCTCTTGCTCAGGTTGTATCCCATGGGTGCATTCCTCTACAGATATACACACACATACGCACACACAGGGAGAAACATGAGCAGAACTGCTTATACATGCAAACTCTCACTTGATACCACATGCTAACACAGACTCAAACCACCAATCAATTGGGTTTTACAGATGCCTCATGTTGTGTTGTACTATTGTATTGTTACAGTCTTCAGATTACAGCCCACAGCAAGTGGCTCTGATGAAGAAACAATCTGCTACACTGGAGGAAATCAAGACCCTGACTAATCAGGTACACACACTGACACCATGGGTACACTTAGACAGGATTGTAGTGCACTTATAAACCTTTCTAAACCATGTCATTCAACATATGAAACTCAGGAGCTAAACTATGAGTGAATAGTCCCTTTTTCCTGTTTACGTTTCCATTGCATCTGAAGATCTCTGAAGACTAGACACAGAGAACTGCGTTCAGGAACTGTGCCTTTAAATAAGCCATCAGTACTTCCGCACGATTGTGATGTCACAACTAAACTACACAAAGGTAGAAAGTGTCGATACAGTCTTTTTCCGGCTGCAATGACGCAGATGTAGAAGACCCGGAAATGTTGCCCAATCAGAGAAGAATGGGCTTTTTCAGGGAAAGAGGGCTTAAGTAGACAGATGCTTAAAAGGGAGCGTTTCAGACAGAGGGTGAATACAGGTCTATTCAGACTGATATTCAAATAATGCATTTTTGAACATTGGACACCAAGCCATTTCTGAGAGTTTTTTGCCACTGTCACACTGTTAATCACTCAATAACAAGTACACCCATGGCCAGAAGCAGAACTAGCTCCTAAATGTCTTTTGAGCAGAATAACACAGTTGTAAGGGCAAACAACAAAAAAGACAAGCTGTAACTTAAATTTCTTTGATAATTTATGAAAAAAAATTAAAAAACAGTAGAATCAGGTAATACAACAATTGACAATTCCCTAGTGTTACACACATATAGGCTATACAATACAGGGAAAATGAATTTATTTTTTAAACGTTATTTTTGGGGCATTTTTAGGCCTTTGTTGACAGGACAGCAGAAGGCATGAAAGGTGAGAGAGAGGGGGAACAACATGCAGCAAAGGGCCGCAGGGCAGAGTCAAACCCCGGCCTGCTGCAGTGAAGCGCAAACCTCCATACAGTACATGGGTGTTTGGAAAAATACATTTTGGCTGTACATCCTTTTTACAAACTTTACACTTGGCAGTCTGCAACATTAATACATTGTAACCAAGTATGACTGCAGTAAGTAAGCCAGTGAGCTAGAAGAGCATAGAATTTTATGATTTTTACAGCTTCTTGAACATGCAAATGGTTGATTTTTGGCAAATATTTAAAGACTGACATGTAAAATATGAGATTTCTCTCCAGTTTGGTGGGGTTTTGGCTTCACTTTTGGAGCTTTTCTCAACTTCGGCGATGTTTTCAAAGCCAACAGTGGATTTTGGTGTAGGGAGGGTTAAAGCATGTAAAGATGTTCTAGTAGAAAACCAGAGTACAAGTGAACGTGAAAATGAGCATGACATGGGACCTTTAAAATAGGCACATTGTCACCGTATAAAATATCCTTAAAACAGCTCCTCATCACTCTTGTTTGAAATCAATCCACTGGGTTCAAGCCAGTTCCCTAGCTTGTGGTGAGCTGTGATCTTTATTTTTACTGGTGCCAATACACAAATCCATTCTCTAAAGACTATGCCAAGCACCTGGCAGAGAATAAACTATACAAATGTCAATGTGTCCTTTTGACAAGCCTGTATCCTCTAACTAACCTTTGGCCCTTATGTCTGCAGCTCAATCAGGAGGCCCTAAAGGAGCAAGATCAGAAATTGAGATCTCTGCCAGCAGAGGTGAAGGATGTTGCCAATGTGTGTGTGGGGGCCCACTTTCCTGAACTGGTCGAGCAGGCTGGAGACAAGAAGGTGGAGGGAGTGGGCTTCTATGGAGATGTCTTCCTGGGTTAGAGTTGCCTTTTGATGCGTGACCCATTACTGTAACCTCCTCACTTTTTTTTTTAGAAACGTTTACATCTTCTTTCAACCTGTTACATAACCTTCATTCTGAGCAAAACTGTGGAATAGAAAAAAATTCAATTAGCTCTTTGTGAAATTTCCATTTAGCGCTGCTATTCATAGGGAGAGCTCTTTGGGTAGTGATTATGCCAAAATTATGTTTTTGTGGATGTCCTGTAGACCAAAAGTTTAATTGGACATAATTTTCATTTTCTTTTAACTTTTTATTTCTGTTGCTTCTCACCAACCAAAAATACCCTAATTCAGTGGAAAAATAATATATTCCAGATGAAGGCCCATCAATAAAAGCTCCTTTCTGTTCTCTCAATCAGTTCAAGAATAGAAATTAATGTAGCAAGAAAAATGGAATATCAGAGTCTGCGGGCTGAATCGAATGGCTCCATCTGCAACACAATTGGGTGTAATACTCCATGAAGCAACAGCAAAGCATTCACTGTGAGATGTAGGTGTGTTGCAGTTGTGAAGAAGGTTTTGCAGAAAAAAATCTCCATTTACTCTTTGGGATGAAGGTCATGTGGAGACATGACAATGGAAATACACAAAGGGCAGTACACAAACATTTCCTCTGCATAATGTGTTCTTGTGATGAATAGTCCTTAATAAACTGTACTTTGCACTGTATATGTGTGTCTGTATTTTTTACCTGCATATTCCAGTCCTTAGTCTGGTTTTGATCATATTAGTCATGTGTGTACTATCACTGTTAAGGTTTTTGGCTTGAATACAATCTCAGCATACTATCCTTGTTGTTTATTATCATATTTTTTGTTTTACTGGCCATTATGTGACTTGAGTTGAAGACAACCCTGTGTGCATGGCAGATAGTTATCAGAAACCTGGATAAGGTGTTCACCTGTTACAGCATCCCATTTCTACCAGTACACTCCAGCTAGCGTATCCTGATGTATAAAACCAGGATAGGATTACATGTTGGTTTCAAAATATAATTGGTACGCACCAAAATCCTGATTACAAGCAAGATACTGATTTGCATTTCATACTCACTCGGCTAAAAGACCTGATTACACTTACATAGTTGTTCACATTCACCCCTGTAAACTTGCCGTCTGTAAGGGGGAGCTTCACTTACTCTTCCTGCTTATCCAGTGATCAAACTGGCAACCTTTGGCTGCCAAGCATGCTTCTCTAATCATTGGACCAGTAAGTGTGTTTCCAGCCATCTGTTTTTGTGCACATTTTCAATTTGCACATCAAAAACCTGAGTGTAAAAAAGTGTAAATGTTTTACGTTTTGATGAGGTGAAATAGTGTATCCATAAAAGCAAAATTTGACGTGGCACCTGACAGGTTTTTAGTTAGGTTTTTAATTAGTATCTCAAATCGCCTAACTTTTGATTATCACATAACAGCAGTAGATGGAAACACTCATTTATTTGTATTTTAATTTGCCCATTTTCTGGAAATTATGTTAAAATATGCGTTATTTAACTAGTGGTTCCCAATCTTTTTTTATTGTTGTAAAACACCCGTGCAGTGCCCTGCTACACCCTGTTGCAGCCCAAAAGGCACGTGGAGTGGAGTAAATGCAAATGACAATGATTTGGATAAACAATGTTCCAACCTAATGTCAGCTCCATATATGGTGTGTTAAATGACAGAGACCGGGGAAATCTGTCATACTGTATCAATGAGAGGCACTTGTTTCGTCAACACGCATGCATTTATTAATGAACACAGCTTTCCTCTGACTCACCGTTCAAAGCAATCTGTCCGAATCACTTATTCCTTTTCTGTGTGCCCCCCGTCTTCTAAATCAAATGACATGACTGACATTTAAAAGTGAAGGATCTGGACAAACCACGTCTGGGAGACACAGCTTGTGCCTGAGAGTCTTGCCACCTCACAGATGAACTGTGAGCTTGAGAGTGTGAAACCAGTCAGTCTTGAATCACCAGGCTGATAATCTTATATAAGATGAAGACAACTGGCAGCTCTACCAGCTGGAGAGGGATGGCCTGAGCAGGATCTTTGCCACCAAGGCAAGGCAAGGCAGCTTTATTTGTATAGCACATTTCAGCAACAGGGCAATTCAAAGTGCTTTACACAAAATCAGTTAAAAAATAAAAACAGTTAAAAAATAAAAACAGATAAAACCCGTGAATTAAAAATAGAAACATTAAGACACATAAAACACAAGAGTAAAAGTTACAGTGCAGCATAAGAAATTAAACATTAAAAGAACATAATTTAAAGAAAGGCAACATCAAAAAGAAAGGTCTTCAGCCTTGATTTAAAAGAACTGAGAGTAGCAGCGGCTCTGCAGGTTTCTGGGAGTTTATTCCAGATATGAGGAGCAAAGAAACTGAAAGCTGCTTCACCCTGTTTAGTTCTGACTCTGGGGACAGTAAGTAGACCTGTCCCAGATGACCTGAGAGGTCTGGGTGGTTCGTAGTGTAGTAGCAGATCAGAAATGTATTTTGGCCCTAAACCATTGAGTGATTTATAAACTAGCAAAAGTACTTTGAAATCAATTCTTTGAGGCACAGGAAGCCAGTGTAAAGACTTCAGAACTGGAGTGAGGTGATCCAGTCTCTTGGTCTTAGTGAGGACCCGAGCAGCGGCGTTCTGAATCAGCTGCAGCTGTCTGATTGATTTTTTTAGTGAGACCTGTAAAGACACCGTTACAGTAGTCAAGTCTACTGAAGATGAAAGCATGGACAAGTTTTTCCAAATCCTGTTGACACATAAGTCCTTTAACCCTTGATATATTCTTAAGGTGATAATAGGCTGACTTTGTAATTGTCTTAATGTGGCTGTTAAAATTCAGGTCTGAGTCCATGACTACACCAAGATTTCTGGCACCAGGCAACACTTGGCTGCTCACACCGGATGGAGAACACATACACATGAGCATCAATGCTCGCATGCACGAACACACACAAAAGGTGGATAAAGGCTAAAATGAGGATAAAAAATAAGCATGTTTTACACCTGAGAATATGGAATGAAATGGCTGATATGGTGCATGTTTTTTGGTATTCATAAAGCCCAAACAAGTACTTTCTCTAGTATTTTGCCTAAAAGGAGTTTAATGTAAATAATCTTTTTTTCTGCATGTATGTATGTAGAGATTTTCACAACAAATGAAAGCATCAAAACACCAGCCATCAATGCAGTCCTGTTAAATCTTGGCAGTAGCTGAAACACAGTTCTACAGTAGTTTTTCTCTTTTGCTCTCTGTCTACTTTATAGTAATCCTAAAAAACACAACAGAGAAACAAAACCCAGAAATTTAAAGATTCAATTCAGCACAATTCCAAAATGCAAGATTAAAACAACATTAGCGGAGAAAACGATTGTGTGTTTTTGGTCAGACGAGCACAGGTGAAAAGTGAACTTCTTTTCTTGTCCTCTTGTTGTTTCCTGTGTGAGGAAGCAGGCCTGGCCCACAGGAAGTGGAGACTCATGATCTATAGTCCATCTTGACTTGAAATGGATGCTATCCAGGATGAATATTACAGTAAGCATTCACACCACCCCCATACACACCACCTGCTGAGTATGTGTGTGTGTGTGTGTGTGTGTGTGTGTGTTGGATGATTCTGTGGGCTGGATACGGTACTTATACAGCCCTTCCAGGTCTAAGCCATTTCATCCCATCTTTGGTCACCCTGGTCTTCTTGTATAATAATACTTGTGTAACCTCAACCCTGTTATGCACAATCAAGTTATAGACATTCTTTTTTCAGGAGAACCTGGGCTCTCAGGGATGCTGCAGGGATGTCACATAAATGTATAAATTGTTACATGACTGTAAAGACAAAGGAAAAGACTAAACGTAAATAAAAGCTCACAGAAATGTATTGAACTCATACAGAGAACATGAAAAACATAATCTTTTAGCTTTTGAAATTTTATATCCCAAGTCTTAAATCTAAAATAATCTCTGTAACTAACAAAAAGACTTAACTATTTTTTCCAGAAAAGTCTGTTAGACCTTAGAATGCCTCCAGGGGTCACCCTGGCCTCTCTATATCTAGTTCCCAATAAACACTGAATAGAAGTCCTGACTTGAGCAGAGGTTTGTTGTTATTTTCATGCAGAAAGAGATAACTAAATAACTAAACAGACATTCAATCGCGGATTTATCGCTTTGGAATCAGTCTCCGAAAAAGTCACAGTCTTCCCGGCCGGATTACTAAACTTGTGCCGGGCTACAAAGACACCAAACAGCCTGCTGGAAAACTGGAGCTAATGCCTAAGGAAGCTAAAAACAAGACGTGACGCTGGGTGGAAAGTTTGCGAAACAAAACGGATATTTGTGAGTTGACTTTTTGGATTTATAATTATCTATTTATGTTACACTGTAATTCCAGAATGGATTAAAAAGCTTCTGGATGGCCAACAATTGTTAGAGGATCTCCTTAAAACGGCTCATTACTCTGCTTCTAAGCAAAGAAAAAGTAAGTCTCTACACTGGATTGATCTGGAAATATTAAATATGATATTAAGTATGTGTCGTCCTGTCACAGGTGACAACGTCAGCCATTGCCAACAGAAGAGATTGCAATTAAATACTGATTCCTTTATACATTATTTGCATGCATGTTTTCACCATGATGCAGGAAGGTGTTTTATTCGAATTCAATTAAACTCATGGTTATGGCGTGGGATTAGCAGGCTGATAAGTATCCCAGGAGGCTCGTCGCCTGTGTGTCACATGAGCATCAAGGGCCAGGGAGAGCACCTTCACCTTCTCAGGGATGCAAATTTGTACTTTCTACGTGTGTTGAGGATAGGTGCTTACATTTAGACAAACATACAGAAGCATACAATCTCACACACACACACACACACACTGCAGACAGCACTCTCATGGCTACTTGACTGATGCTATCATACTACTAAAATTGATGCAATCAGGCTCAATTCAGGTGATATATTCTGCTGTTGCTTGGACTATTTTGCCATGTTTGGAACAGGCCACACTGTTGCCTGTTCATATTTCCATTACAGTCCCAACCTCTCTTGGATGAGAGCATCTGTCTCCCTGTGAGTTATAACCAAGACTCAAGAGTCATATCAGAAACCTGGCAGCGACTGCACTGTTACATAACTGGAGAGAGGCCTGATTTGAACAGCAAATGACTGTACATAACGATCTACACAGTCCACCTGTGTCTGCAGTGTTAATGGGTCCATGGCATGAAGTGATGTGAAAGATTGTAGAATTGACTTTATTTGATATGGCATCAGAGTCAAATAAGGGCTTTGATTTAGGTTTACCAGTTTGAATTGAAGTCAAAGCTTTTGCTTTCTTACTTTTGATTGAAAGAAATAAAAAAAATGAAGGTCAAACATGCATGTTTCCCGAGTGCAGGGACGTGAATGAGATTTGGAAAGTTGGAGCTGTTGACCATGCAGAATTTTTATTCTTAAATCCATTCACATGGAGGCTTTTTCAATCTGTTGGAAGCTGCAAGAATGTGAACATGTGTCAGTTAATTTTTTTTTACATATCTGCTCCATGGGGCAGCAACTGACAGAAATGGTGGGTGTGGAAAATGTCTCAAGCCACAGTAACAACCACCATGTCATGGCAACATTCATTTTATGTTATGCACTTAAGGCTGGTGAGTCAGAAAGTGGCTCTTTTCAAAGAAATAAGTCATACTGGGGGCTCATTTGATGTGAAACTTATGCTCTTACTCAAAGCTACATTTCTTGTATACTGCGTGCAGCTAAAGAAAGAGCAGCATGAGCCAGAATGAGAAATTAGATGGTGAACGCTGTACGTCAGTGGCAGAGCATGTGTAGGAGAAAATAAATAGTCGTGGATCTTAGAGCCATTAGTTCATCTAAAAGAAGTGACGTTCCTTAAGGGGAGCATGGAGGGTTGCTATTTATAGAGCTGTTGTGTCTCAAGGTGAGGTATGACTGATATGCTCTGTGTTAAATATTTAAAATCAATAAAACTTTGATCACAAAATAAAAAGTATTGGCTTCCTTTTTATCTCAAAGTCTATAAAGGGATGGACTTACGGTGCAGATCCACTTGGTTGTGCACATTTCTGATGCGCCACGCTCCACTTTATTCCTCTGGGCAACGTCAAGCAACTTTAACGCGGCCGCAAAGCATCTCGGGAAGGAGGCAATGCACGTCAAAAAAGCTGGCCAATGCCCATCTTTATGCAAATGAATCCGTTGAACGTGACGCAACTATCCAATAGAAGTAGACAAAAATCTCTCGAACTGACCTTTTTTCTATCTGAAAGGAAGACAGATTCAGCAACTGTATGGCCTATTTCATTCTTAAAATGTTTTCAAAAACATGTTTTGGTGAACTATTTTCGTAAAATACTGGATCGTATTCCTAACTGGCCGCCATTAGTGTTGTTTTAAAATTAGGGTGAAACCAATCCCACGTGACGCTTTCGTTCAATCGGCTGCCGGTCAAGGGCGTGGGGTATCAACCATGGATGTATTACGTCGCGACACCATGTTTCAGTCATGTTGCCAAAGTGGATCTGAAACTAGACAGCCGATGCAACAGCGTCCGCAGTTGAGCCACCAGGTGAAATAAAACCTGGCATCTGTTATTGTCTTAACGCATCCATGAGCTTTCTTTCTGTTCTCTCTGAACCAGTCAGACCATCCTTTTGCTGGTGCTACTTCTTTTGTGGGTGTAAAAGTGTGGCAGACCTTTACTCCAGGTGTGGATGAGTGTTACCCATCTCCCTACAATGTGGCCATATACATTTGTCATCCACTTGTACAATTTATTGTGCTGTCAGAGGTGAGCGTGCCCACAGGTCCACAAATAAGGCCTGTCAGGTGGGAGATGGAGAAGGAGCTCTCTGGCCCTCCATCTCTTCTCTATCACTGCAGGAGAGGAATTTCCATCAGACTTGATAGATAAAAGAGGGGGTACAGGTGGCTCATGGGAAACAGCACCGTTGCTAAGCATGGTCAAAACGTATTGATTCAAGTCCTCTTGTTCAACAGGAAATCTGTGACTAGTTTGATTTCTTGCACATTGGAGACATGCTATTTCTGTTACTGTGTATTTTCAGGTTAACGTCAAGAAATGTTGCTGACAAGTCTGCTTTGTCTTGGAATTTGTTACGGCATATGCACATGTAAAACCTGACTTTTGAACTAAACTTTTATGAAGATTGATTGTGCAGGGAGGTAGTTAGGTGAAAATAACTACCTCAGACACCGCCTACCAAGAGCCTGGGTCTGACCGAGGTTTCTGCCTATAAGGAAGTTTTTCCTCACCACTGTCGCACTGTTGCTTGCTCTGGAGGAGACTACTAGAACTGTTGGGTTCTTGTAAATTCTGGAGTGTGGTCTATCTGTATAGTGTCTTGAGATAACTCTTGTTATGAATTGATACTATAAATAAAATTGAATTGAATTTAATTGAAATACAGTGTAGTATTTAGGCCAAGTGACATTTTAACCCAGCATTGTCTACAGCAGTCAAATGTGTTAGCACAGCTGTGCTATTCCTTTAACATCTTGAACTTTAGCAGTTAAAATGTTTACTATGGTCACTATTTTAGTTTAGTGAATTAGCATGCTAACATTTAGAATTACTAAACAAAAAAGAAGAGCTGAGGCTGAAAATGTTTGATATGTTGTTGTTAGGTTTGAATTTTGAAAACATTTTGCCCTGACGATGGGGCTGGTTAAAAACACGTCAGAGGATCACCCAAGTCATTACAATTCATCCTGAGGGGAACGTGAATGTCTGTACGATATGTCTTGACAATCCATCCAACGGAGATATTCCCATCAAGACCAAAGTGGTGGGCCGACCACCATCCCTAGAGACTTGCTACTAGTGTGGCTAAACGTGTTACATCTTTTATGCAGTGTGCAGCTTCCATTTGCTTTAAAGGGTTTGTACAAATACTGGGGAAAAACAGTGGACCGGGATTTTCCTGGGTATTCCCTGATACGTGAAAGTGTTTTACAGCTATGTATGCAGTACCGCCTCTTTAAATAAATACTTGATTTGCTCATCTGTGCAAAACCAGCATACTTTCTGTCTCAGTTGGCATTGAGACCCCCAAAAGAACACAGGCCAGTGATGCTGTAGGTGCTAATTCTCTGTCCAAAATGTCTCAGTGTGAGAACTGATATTAGAGCCCACTAAATCTGAAGGCTGAGGGAACAGCCTACTGTTTACCATCTGGTTGTGGCAGAGTCTGGGAGATAATTGTTGTGAACAGAGAGAGCAAAGGCGCTGAGGGGGCCGCTTCCTGCCCAATAACATATCTGTGGCCCCTGTGAGTGGCAGCTCCTGGTTTGCTGTCAGTCTTTTATCTGCAACCCTGTAACTATATGTAATTGTACTCTCTCCAGCTCTGTCTTGCAATCCGTCCCGAGTCTTGTGACAGAAATGAAAAATATAACATTAACTTCCAATTGATTTAAAAAGAAAAAAAGAATCAGGGAAAAAACACTGAACACAATAGC
Source organism: Etheostoma cragini (assembly GCF_013103735.1). Lineage (NCBI taxonomy): Eukaryota > Metazoa > Chordata > Actinopteri > Perciformes > Percidae > Etheostoma > Etheostoma cragini. The sequence continues at coordinate 16,470,775 of NC_048426.1, read as the reverse complement.
AAAGTGACTTTTATCAAGATTGGAAGTTCATTTAAAGAGATTCTGCTGTTGCACATGACATTTTCTCTCTGCTATGGGACAACCACAGCGACCTTGTCTGCACCTTAGCGATGATACAAGCACACCATGGTTACACAGTGACAGCAGGCCAGCTGCTGCCTCTTTCCTGGAACGGAAGGCGAGTGAAATCTCCATTCAACCTAAGACTGCTGTGTCCTTGTATCAAATCAAAGGGCATTAGAGGAACTGAATGGACACACAGACACATGATTGTTCTTGCTGAATATGAATGCATCAATTCAGTGCTTTTGTCCCAGCAGGAGCTGTTATTCCCCACTGCTCAAATGACAGAGTTACCTGTGTTAAGATGTTACAAAACTGTGAGGAAACAAAGTCTGATTGTGATTTGTTGTTATTTGATATTTGGACATAAGGCAGAAATCGAGAAGTCTGGAGTTTCTAAAAATGGGGACATGTCCTAGGAAAATGACATGTTATCAGGTCACAGATTTGAACTTGAATAGGTTAATTGTGCCTTAGCTGCCAATATTTTTCTCTTAATACATTTGTGCAGGGCATGGAAAATGAAGGTCACAGTTGCATCTTGTTTTTCACAGTGTAAAGCAGGTGATAGCCTCAACCAGGTCAATGTCAGGTGTGCTCAATTAGCAGGCAGAAGATGAAGTAGTCCATGGAGGATGAGGACATGTTGAGTCACTGGTAAGTAAACATTTTTAGTTGATGAATGAATGAGCCTTGTTGATTCTGGTCCCTGATGAACTTTATTTCCTACCTTCTCATCATGCACTAATTTAGCCCCAGGTCAGGTGTTTGTAGCTAAGTGGAGTTACCAAGGGGGTTCAGCTCAGTGGTTTGTTCCATTTATAAGTTTTTCTCAAAAGAACCTGTTGATTTTGTGGCACTGAAAGATCATTCTCCCCAGTGGCTAATTAAGACGTTTAGGGCTGCCGATAACACCTTAACTTGACACGAGCTTTAATTTCTAATCAGGCATTCAAAGTGGCTCCTGCCTGGGCCTGGCCTGCAATGAATGGGAGATCAGGTATTTAACATGACTATCTCTGCTTTATTGAATACATCTGTCCAATTAGCAAGTCTCATGGTACCAATTCATTCACATTCTGAATATTTCATCCACATTTCAATCATTTTCCATTTCTTACATTCAGTGAATGGACGGTAGAGTGGTTATATGTCCTGCATGGAGCCATAGATTTCTTTTCTTTCAACATTCTTTACTTTTACTGTTTTCTCTAAACACTGAAAGTCAGATTAAATATCATACATCATCCTCATATACAATTGGCTATGCATCTGATGTTTTTCTGGACCTCTCTATTCTGGTGGCATTGTAGTGTTTATATGATTCCTACAATTATGTCTCTCTGGTAGTAAATTATATTCATACTAGTTACAATTATATTTAAGAAAGGTACAATTTACATATCAAAAACAAACAAAAATTCTGCTAGTCAAATTGGCATTTTAGATATCTTCAATGACAAACATCTATATCCCAAACTCTTATGGTAATTTGGGCGATTTTGTCATTTTGACTAGAGAAAACTAAATCGCTACGAGTCAGCCCTGTTGATTAAAGGTTGAAAGGGCTTGCCATAACAAGTGTGTCCTGTTTTGATTTAGTCCCAGCAGGATCTTTTTTTCAGGGATAGTTAGCTCCACTGGGCTACAGTCTACATGTGTTCTCTACTGCAAAAATGGACAAACATTTGCAGGTTTGTCAATATGAAACACAGAAGGTTTGACCTCTACAACTAGACACTAGCTTGTATTTAACTTGGTTGGAGTTATTTGCTTAACTCCATTATGTTGAAGTTGAAACAGGTGTCCTCGAGAAACACACAGACCTTGTGAGGACAAGTGAACAGAGCTAAGTGAACATATTCTGCTAGGAATATTACTGATTTGATTCACACATATTCATACAGATGTTTACAATGATATAATTGTGTTGCTGCACGGTAAAATGTTTTTTTTATTGATTTCAGACCCTTGGTGTGCACTCTTCTTGGTACTGAAGTGATATCGATGTTGTCGTTTGGTTGACTAATCTGTGAGCTAGTAGTAAAGGCCATTAACATAGAAAGATATAATAACTGTTAAGTAGCTACAAAAAACCTTTATTATATAGGGTGAGTTAATAAGAAAGAAAATGTTGGGTATGACACAAGAAATAGGCTACAAGGTGTAAATACAACCGCAAAATCACAACCTATGTGTATACCGGTATTTAAAAGTGATATTAGAAATTACTAGAATGTGGAACTTTATGTATTTTCAGGTAATTGTTGCTAAACTGTACCACAAAATGTCCAGACAGGAATATTAATTATATTTATTTGTTTGCCGTTTGCTAAAAATAAAAAAAAGGTATACTTAGTATAGACAGCTACCCCCTGGAATTCTTTTCAAAATGGACTATCTATCCAGAACTCTTTCTTATAAGAACGAGCAGCTCGAGCAGAAAATGTCACCCAGTAGCCAGGGGCCAACACAATAACTCAAGTGTAGCTCGCAGCCATGTCAGGATGCATGCAATCCAGGCGGCCAAATCTATTTCTGGATGAACTGCCTTCTGAAAAAGCCAAAGTCAGAGAGCGTTCAAACTAGAACACCTGATAGAAAATGTTATCATTCTCTTGCAACATTTAATGTCTGATTCATTATTTTTTTATCCTAGAGGTGTCCTCATTTTTGTTATTTAACCCTTCAATTAATACGACAGTACTGACCTGACACTGGAGTCTTGTTATTATGTTTTTGTTGTCAACATTGAGAGTAACACAATTAGCCTCCTGTGAAGAAGACAAAGAATTGTGCCATCAGCCTGACCTACTTGTTGTGGAAAGCAGGCGACATGCACATGTTTTGTAGGAGTTGATCTGAGACAGTTTCACCGTCAAGAACTTTTGATGTGGCACTTTATCAACATGCATGCTTCACATAAAGGACTACATTCACTCTGCAGTATTCCGTGTTTGGTCTGAAGGATGCTCTCCTGCTGACTGCAAGTTTGTACACACTTTTCTTTGAAGTGCTTGGGCCAAACTTGGCCACTAAATTTCCCTACTCTTTAGCTAAAAATTATGGTATGCATTATTTGGATTGGTATGCATAGTTTCTGCCACCCCCATGAGGAATTCTAAGTAATGAAAACAAAACTGTCGGCGCATCCACATGATACAGCCTTCCATGAACGCAAACCATAAAAAGTAAAGCTCAAAGCTTTAAGGCGGCATGTAACTAAAGCGTTGTTATTGTCTGACGTTAGCATTTAGCTCAAAGCAACACTTGGCCTCGGCCCAGCCTTACAGAGCTGCTAGCACTATACTGAGCTTAATGTTCCATTAATATTCGGTAATTCAGTTTTGCCTTTTTATTATTTGGACTGAGTTAGGACTTCCTTTCAACAGATAATGTCTATGCTTTGAAGGCAGAGCGTTAATCTTAAGGACATAACACCTGTTGATTCAGGCATTGTGAAGCTAACTCTAGAGTGGGATCTCTGGCATTATTAAGTTATTATTATTAGTTATTGTTATTATTAAGTACTGTAATCGACAAAGAGCTTGCCATGATATGACCTTGTTATAAAAAAAACGTGGCGATGAAATTTCTTTACGATGAAAAAGATATGTCTGTATTAAAACGTATAGCTTCAATCTAAAGAAAGACAACCAGGAGGATGTGTTGGTTTGTGTTGATACATTTCAGTCCTGTTTAAATGAGTGACTGGCTCTCGATGTTGTTTAAAAGACCCGCTGAGGGTTCGGTGGAGCCGGATGGTGAACAGCGAGAAAGGTAATGTTTCTCTCACCTCTACTGTTTGGCACGGTTTTGGCCCTGCTGAGATTAATATTAGCAATTAAAATGAAAGTCTGTTCTTGTGGAGGAGTAACACCTGCGTAAAGGGCTCCTTGTCGCTTTTTTACACACAAGCCTTGACCTAAATTTCAAGAGAAAAGTTTTTAAACTTGAAGCTTTTGTTGTTAATAGTGGTGCATTTAGTAAGTATGAAGGCTGAGCAGAATTACCTGCTTACAAGTCCAAGATAGACATATTCTAAAACACACAAATGCAAAGACAAACAACATTATAGTTCAATACATTCAATAAGCTAATAAAACAAAGCTTTCACTGCCTTTTTCTTTGGGTTTATTATTTTCCATGGCAAAAAAAGACCTTCAGGTAAAGTCATTATTGTAAAACCTTGAGAAAGTCAAGGCACACTAGCGCAGCATAATTTAAAACTACAATGTATTATGATTTGTTGATAAAGCAAAAACTGCAAGCAGAACCACAGGGTGGATGGATGGATTGATAGATGCAGTATTTAAAAGGCACATTGGAAGAAAAAAATCCCCTTTTGAAGTGAGCTCTCAAGGCCTTTAATCTACCCCAGACCTTTGGTAAGTGTCCTGATAAGAGTATATCCTTAAATATAAATGGGATTCAACATTATGCCCTACTCATTATGTCCTACTTAATGCTGGATTGCCCTTGATATCCATATATATTCTATCAGCAGCATTTTGTTAAAAAAAAAGGTTAATTTCAGTTAACCTCAAAGACCTCACATTAAAAACACTGGCCATGTTTTTCTTCTTGACTAATTATTCTGTTCAAATAGCATATATCACTCTCTAGGCAGAGAGTGCTTGCGCTGAATGGATGCGGCCACTGCATAATGGTCCTCAGACGTTTGTTTCCTAGGCAACATGGGGAGGGCATGTGGAGAGGGAGGTATAAAAACACTGTCAGTTCCTCTCTGAGTCTTACTCTGAGTTAAATACACTCACTGTCAACACGGAAAGCCTCAGAGAACTTGCTACACACTTTCTCTCCCTATTCGTCACCTTCTGTCTCAGCTCACTTGAAGGCTCGGCCCCACAAGTAGCTGTTTAAGAATGATGCGGCCAAAAGATTTACGCAAGGGCTCTGGCACCAAGACTTTCCTTGATGCCATGCACGATGGTAAAGTTCACCTTGCACGCTTTATCCTGGACGCCTTAGACGGACGCATCATCAACTCTAAGACCGAAAACAGCCGCACTCCGCTCATGCACGCTGTCTGCCTGCAAGACTCTAGGAGCAGGACCAAGTTCACCCAGCTGCTGCTGGAGAAAGGGGCAGATGTCAACTGTCAGGATGAGGACGGTCGCACTGCCCTGAGCCATGCCTGTGAGATGGGTCACCTGGACGTGGTCAAGCTTCTAGTGCAGTTCAATGCTGACCCGGACGTCTTTGACGCCTGGGGTAACAGCGCTCTGATGTATGCTGCCTTTTCTGGGCACAGCCAGATTCTGGAGTTTCTGGTCCGTGCTTTTAAAAGACTGGGACTGAAGCTGGACAGAACCAATAATGCTGGTCACTCAGCTATCGAGGTGGCCGACTTCTTTGGACACAACCAGTGTGTGCAGATTCTAAACTTTCCTTGCAGGAGGGCTGTGGGCACTGATGATCCACTTGCTGATTCGGGCACCATAGATGAAGGAGAGTGGCGGTTGCCCAATAGACTCCCCAGGCATGTTGTGGAGAGGTTCTCCAAGCAGCTGAATAATAATGAAGACCAACTGCCTGGGATATTTCAGAGACAGCTGAAGATTGGGGACATGAGCAGTCTGTGGAACAGCTCCAGATGTCCCAGGAGCCAATCTCAAGACAACAACCATCACCACAGCTGGGCTCTGCCTCCTCAGATAGAGAAAAGCAAGATTGAGGGGGATAACAGCGTTCTCTTCACTGCCAAACAACTACAAAACTGCCAGCTTAGAGAACTGAGAGCTAAAACACTGAACTCTCTGCCTGAGCCAAGCCAGAAAGATGTCAGTCGAGACAATGGACTCCAAGAGAAAACACCAGCAAGTTTTCCTCTCTGGGGAAAAGCAAAGTCATTTAACCTGGACCTTCTGAGCAGCAGAAAGCAGTCCTATCAGGGTGATGTGAGTGACATCAGCCTGTCAGCCAGCAAATTAAAGAGAGCATCGCTACAGGATGAGAGATGCCTGATAGACAAGATGGAATGTCAAGGAAACACTCGGGGCATGACAAACGATGCCGACAAAACTGTTTTGGTGCCAAAACCTCTTTTAAACGGCAAGAGTCAGCCTGTGCTAGGACTCGAGGACAATGTTAAATCACAGAGAAAAGAGGCTAATGACATAGCTCTACCAAGCAGAAGAGAGCAGCAGAAGAGGGGAAGCTTTTGCCCGACCGGCAGACACAACAAACTGCTGTTTGCCAGAGAGGAGCTGGAGTCTGGGAAGATCCCAAGCCGTACGGCAGGGTTCATGGGCCTGGGGAACAGACTGCTGCGGCGATTCACCGCACCAGAGTTCATGAGGCTGGTGATAGACAGCTCGTCTGGATCTTCAAACGGCCGAGGGCGGATTTCCCGCTCCGAAACCTTTCCTCTCTCTCACACACATCAGCAGGTCAACAGCCAGCCGAGCGTTGACAGCATCAGCGGAGTGAAGTGTGAGTTTGAAAGCTGCTCGTCTCAGTCTGCACTCGATTAGAATGTTAAGCAACAGAAATGGCCGCAAATGGAGATTTTTACAGAATTTAAAATTCAGATAATGCAGGTTGATTACTTAGCGATATATTCTATTTGAGAGAAATAATAACTGTTTGCTTATGTTGCAGTATATTAGTTTTTTCAATGTTCCTCAATATTAAAATGAGAGCTAAGTGTTAAGTTACCTACAGCTGCATACAATTTTGCTATATAAAATAATTTAGTAAGGAGCATATCGGTATATGAGCTTTTAAAAATAATTATTTTGTTTCACACATATATATACATGTATATATAAGATTTATATTGTATGGAATTAAATATTGCTTCTGTGTTTATGAGAAATACTGTACCTTTGCTTAAAGACTGAATGTGCACTGTATTTGTTCATGCCGGATACCTAATAAACACTTTAAAACATCACTTCATGTGTGTGTGTGTGTGTGTGTGGGGGGGGGGGGGGGGGGGGGGGGGGGGGGGGGGGGGGGGGGGGGGGGGAGAGATACAGGACTAAATGAATTCTGATTCAATATGCATCATTTATTGATTTATACAAAATTAAAATGTGTAATTCTCTTTTTCGTGAATGATCAAGACAGAGATAGAAATACATGAAACACGTCAACATGTATCCGTGTCAGAATACAAAGACTATGTGCAAAGTGTTTCTCAGCAGGTGGACGCCCTGCAGCATCACATGCCAGGCCTGTGTGCTTTATCTAGGCAAACAAATGCAAATACAGTCATACACAACTTCTGTAGGAGCAACACACGCGTCTTGTCATTTTAAAAAGTCTGTCACAATACAAAGAGGGTTGTATCAGAAGCAAACACTGAGATGTCAACTCACACATCCATGTGCCCATGTGCTCATACACACATGCACACATACATACAGCTATACACTCACATTTCAGTAAAGAAAATTAAAAAATTTGAATTTATCATATATAATTTACCGCAGTAGATAAGCAGGTACAATGACCTGATATTCTGTATTTATATTTACATTATTAATTTATCTGCTGCTCTGTTTCAATTTCATACATAATAATGAAACCTGTTTTTCAACTTCACATCATACAAACAACCCACAACACCTTTTTGTAAATAAAGAATAAATATGAAAAAGAGGAATACGGTAATGGTAAATTTTCCAATAGCCCAATAGTAGCAGCTGGGCTTTCATCTACCCATTTATTATGCTAACAAAGGATGATTTTCTTTCACGTCCCAGTTTGGTACATATTCAAGCATTCACATCAGGCCAGGTGTGCCTCCATTTGGCCATGCAAAGAGTCTACTGTCAGTTTTCGTGAAGTGTACTGACCAGGTTGTTATCCAGTTTCCACAACAGAGAGTGCGAGTGTGCAGAGGTAACTTTATACTTCCTTAACAATTTCACAATGAGCTACTGTGGTTTAAGCCTAACACCAGCTTTATAAGCTTTACACTGCTAGCAATAATGCCCACTATGAACACTATAAAGGATCTTTAGAGTAGCATATGTTCATTACATTTAGTTACGTGTAATATTGATTTTTGCTACCAGTTGATATGCACCATGTTGTGTAAAATCCCATTGAATGTTACAGGAAGCCAATCAATCTTCAGATTGAGCCGAGTCAAGAGGTGGAGAATTGCATGCTGCCTTTAACTCACTCCTAAAGTGCTTTTCTCATGCCTGAGACCATGCGGTGTCTGTGAGCCAAACTTTCCGTCCTGCCACCATCACTCTGGCAGCAACATCCTCTCTGGGTCTGCTTCTCTGGAGCAGATCTCATGTTTGCTTAGGTGCTAGAGCAGTTGGACCCTGGTGCTGGTCCTCGCCTGGACAGGTCAGAATGAAGACGGGTGTTGGGGAGTAGGAGCCCCACAGGGTCAACAACGAGACATGCGCTTGCGGTACTGCTCTACCAGAGGGACCAGGCACTGAGGTGATCCGCTCTGCAGCAGGAAGGGGTGCTCCAGTAAGTCAGTGGCGCTGGCCCGCTCTAGGGGGTCTCGAGTAAGCATACGGTCCAGGAAGTCTTTTAGAACTGGGGAGATCTGGACCAGAGAGTAATGATTAGACATTGCTGTATTTATTTTAATTGTAGTTTAATAATAGTTTGTTATTTTTTGTGAAAACTAATAAATGTCTACAGCCATGCTAGTGGCTCTGTGATACAGTGGTGCTTTGAGCTAAATGCCAACATCCACATCAACATCAACATAGTGTATTTAAAGACAGGATATGTTGTAATTGTTCTTGTACCTGGCTGACATTTCGCACAGTAGGAGCCAGCTCGTCCCTCAGTCTCTTCATAGCTGCTACAGGGGTTTCGCTGAAGTACGGGGGCTCTCCATCCACCATCTCCACCACCATGATACCCATTGACCAAACGTCCACCTGGTGCACAATCACACGTTTAAGTATTAGGTCATATTTAGTTTTAATTTATGTAACAGTAGTTACAGCACAGATTGCCACTGTTAGCATTTACGCTACACGAGAGAGATCCCCACTGTTATTCAGTGTGAGTGACTGTGCCTCCTTACCTCAGTGCCATATGGTGATTTGGAGATGACCTCAGGAGCCATCCAATAGGGTGTCCCCACTAAAGATTTTCTCTTAGGGATGTCCTTGCTGATCTGAGCACAGAAACCAAAGTCTGAAAGCTTTACCTGTGGGGAAAAAGAAAAATACCTTACTATCAAGATAGCGAAAGACAGAAAGAAAAAAAAAACAGAAAGAAAGAGCAACAACATATTATACCCTTCCGTCTAATGTGAGTAGTATAGAGTCACTCTTGATGTCTCTGTGGATGACTCCCTGCGAATGGAGATAGGCCAGGGCTTGCAAAACAGCTTCACACACTGTGGCAATCTGCTCTTCGCTCAGCCTGCAGGATAACACACACACACACACACACACACACACACACACACACAAATTTACATTAAAAGGTCATTAATATTTCACACTTCCATAATGAGGTACGGTAAATCGCAGTGCATTAAAGGAAACAATAACAAGTGGAAGGTTCAAAACAACAACTCCCACACAGCAGCATGACCAACAAATCATGTTCATTCCTCCACAATTTTAATGTGACTTTGATATTTTACAAGTGCAACACAAAGACATAAGAGCCAGGAGACAAAAGGCCCTTTTCAAGCAACAAGCAAGGTCATGTGCCCACTGAAAACAAATGTAGAGTTACCTAACAAAGTGCTGTATTTTCCCACACCTGATTCTTATCATATTTAAAAGACACATATATTAGGAAAAAGCTTCCTGCCTTAATTTATGTGGTTACTCGGTTTCTTAATTGAGGGAGACTTTTATGTGTCACCCTAGGAGAATTTAAAAGAATTATTTGATACCAGATTGCAGCCAGGAAAAACAGAAAAAGAAAAGGAGCGTTATTCTTGATTGTTCTGCCAATATACTGATCATCTTAGTGTTTGACAAAAAGTGGCTGTGACAGTTGGCTCATTTGATATGTTATCTGGCTTGAGAGAATTTTTCTTGTCCCTTTGAGTCAAACGATCTAACCCTGATGTCACCCTATGGAGTTCGAGCCAACCATCTATTATTAATATACAATACATTGACAGCTCTAAACAAAGCGCCCCAACAAAATTCAACTCCCTTCTGCTGGTCGATATGTTTTCCTTATTTTTGATGTATGCGCAGCTGGATAACAGGACCGCATCAGGAAATCAAATTCTCAACCAAAATTTACTATCCACATGTCATCTAAACATGCACATATTCAATTATGTTATTGAATTATTACTTTTCCCCAGAGAAAAGCAGCAGGCTTTGAGTGAGAGAGAGAGGGCTGAATGAAGGTCTTTGTGAGTCTTTGTGCCTTGTAGCAACACAGATCCCTCAGTAGACGATACCACACTACCCCCTTGTGGTTTAGTTAGTTATTAAAGATGATATTCAAACCAAACAGAAATACACCAGTGCAGCTTTCTTAAGAATGACCAATATTATATCTCGGTGGGGCTTATACCTGGTTTCCGACACAATGTTGGTCAGTGCTCCACCCTGCAGGTATTCCATGATAACCCACAACTCCTCCTCCACCAGGGCTGACTTAAACATCTCCACCACATTTCTGTGCTGATAGTCCCTCATGATGACCACCTGCCAAAGAAATCATTCAAGTTAGAATCAAAATCTTTTTAATCTTTGTAAAATTATAATTTCCTACAGACATGACCCACGAGTGGCTACATTTTGGTTATCCAATGTTAAAGCGGTACCCAAGCAATTTAGTGTAAGTCCAATGTATCCTGACTTTTACTCTTTAACATGGATCAGGCTCTAACTACCCAACTAAATAGTGCCTTTCATCAAAGATGCCATCTTGTAAACACCCACGTCTTTCAACGTCTCCAAGCCTAAGCTGAAGACGTTACACAAGTGTTATTACAGGCTGAGTAGTTCCCAATGACGAGCAAACAGAACTCCATGTTTAAAATCATCCGAGTACCCCTTTAAGTAAGCGTTAAAGAAAAAGTCAGGTTGATTGCAACCTGGCGTATTTCCCATAAATGTGGCTATTATGACTCTATGGGCCATGCTAGCTTGGCACTTGTCACTTCTGTTGTAGAAATTTGGGGAAACAAGCCATAATGGATTCTCCAGGTGGAGACAAGTGTTTGAAAAGATGGAGAGAGCAAAGTTAGCACGGCTGTTAAAGCCCTATTTATGGGACAAACGCCAGGTTGAAATAAACCTTTAATCCTTCAAATGTCAGACGAAGAATAGCAAGCATGAAATTTGCTGCTGTAACCTCAATGCATTGGTTTGTGTTTGTTTTGGCAATCACTTAGTACCTAGTTGGATATTGTACCTCATTAAAAAGTAACTCCCTCCTCTGCTGCCGCCGCAAGTCCATCATCTTCACCGCCACTTGCCTGCCGCTATGCTTCTCTGTAGCAATGCACACCACACCTGTCGAGCCCTCCCCAATCTTAACAAAGTTCTCCAGGTAAGACCGTGGATCGCCCTTGTCTACCACCATCTGCAGGGCCGCCTTAAACTGTTCATGGGTCACCTTGGGTGGGTCTGGTGGTGGTCTGGGTGAAGGATGTTGTGGGGGCCTGAAAGCAGGGGAGCAGGTGCCTGGAGGACTGGTGGCTAGTGAGCCTGTAGGGGAGGGTCGAGGCTGGGAAGGGCTGTCTTGCCGAGGGTAGGCATTGGGGCAACCAGAGTGCCTCAGAAAGGGGTCCGGCCCATTGGGCCTCAGCCCCATGTTAGGAGACAAGCCCAGTGTGTAGCTAGCTGAGGAGCGTACAGTTCGCTGGGGTCTGATTCCGCCTACAAGAGGACTGCTGTTGCCAGTGGGCAGGAAGCCGGAGTGGTACCTCACTGTCGACTCTGCCTGCATGATAAAAGAGAAAAGGGTGGGGAACATTAAGGAAAGGAGCTGAAAGGGAGTTGGCCGACTGCCTGGGGTTCAGGATCTGCTTTAAAAGTGAATGTAAATCAAGTCCATCCCTTTCACTTTGCATCCACTTCACCTGATACGACCCATGTAAAGCTGTTGCTATATGGACCCAAGTGTCCCGCTGAGATCTTGCCAAACACACCATCTCTCAACTTTTACAACCCCACTGGCACTTTAAACCCACATTTCATAATCAACTATAGAATTTAAAAAAAGTCAACCCCAGAGCTTTAATAACCTTTAGTGTAAATCCAATCAATATGCTGCCTCGCTAAAGTTTCTACAACCTAAGCATAAAAAATATTTCTTGACAAAAAATGGATTCAGAGCTCATGCAAAATCAGTCGAGGACTAATATGATGTACATAATGTTAGCAGAAATATGCATATATTGTGTATTCTATGAATAATGTATTATCAGTGCAATTAATGGTGAGAACGATGTGCAAAAAAACTGCTGTAATGCCAGACTTACTTTCAGGTCATAGGAGGAAAAGGGCCTCCCAGGGCTGTTCTGGGGGGGCATGTACATCGGTGCGTTGGGCCGCAGCTCCGTTGTGTCTGTCGCTTGGTCACCATGGGGCTGCTGTAAAGCCATTGCTGGGCTGTAAAAACAAGCTATAGGTCTCTGATTTGGTGGCATTCCCCTGGGCAGCTGAAAATCTCTCTTCCATATCAGTCTTTCCTGAGGGCTGCCCACCTCACCGCTCATATAAGCCCCGTGACTTAGTACCGGAATGTTCTGGGACTGAACCTGGTGCAAGGGTCCCTCCAGGGAGCTAACGCTGACTTCATAGGTGGACTTGGCCTTTGGTAGGATTCCATTAGGCTGCAGAGTGATAGTCTTCTTCATGCCCAAGTAGGGGGTGTTGGTCTCACTGTGAATGTTTCTGGCCCTGTCCCTCCAGTGGTCTTGACCCGCATCCTCATCGTCTTCATCATCCTGGGTCAGGTCCTCGTACTGGTAAGTATCTCTCTCGTTCACTTCCCCCAGTCTTCCCAGTGACTGGGCCCTCTTTCTGGCTGATGGGCTGCTCTTCCTCAAAGAGTTAGAACTGGTCACAGACAGACGGTTCATATCACTGATCATAGCTGCGATGTAGTCTCCATGACCGATCATGCTACCCCGTACAATGGTCTGAAAGAAGAGAGGCGTTTATCTTAATCACATCGCGATTGCCATGATCACATCATTGAAAGATTTTGGACTAAGAGAAATTATGAGGGCGACATAATCATTGCTCAGAGGTGCGATAAAATAGACTTGAGAATCTGTAAAGGACATCTTTGTCATTCTTTAAAGACAGTGACTTAAATCATTTCCCCAGTGTACTCAGTGTAATACACTAAGAGATATACCACGCAAATGTTTCAGGAGACATACCTCAAAGTCAGAGCCTCGACAACAGTTTTTTTTTTTCAAACAAATTTGGATATTACAGATAACTGTTCCTATGACTTTTGCAGATGGTATGCATAGTTAGCGGGCATGCAAAGCTAAACCTGCCCTGACAGAAAATGATCAGACAAACTTAAGATATTTTGCCAGAAAGTGATACTGTTGCAACTGTATGCTGGCTCATTAGTCACTCTCAGTCAGGGTAGAGTCATGTTCAGTTCACAGCTAGTCAACAGCCTCTCTTGTTTTCCTGGTTCGGTGCCATTACATCTGCACAGGGGGTAGAGGTCAGATGACATCTTACCTACAGTAGCACCTCTCCAAGAGGAGAGAATGGCAGGTGATAATGGCCTTTGTGAGATATCGTATTCTAAAAGATGCTGGAATAATATTAATATTATTTTAATAGCAATAACCTGAAATGTACAGTATTTTCATCCATATGTTTTTGTTCATAGGTAGGTGACACCACACTTATTTTGATGATACTATCAAAAACATAAATCTGACCTAAATTCTGTCATGATGGTTTTCATATCGAACAGAACTAATCACATTAGGGAATAAATGAAATGTTCATTTTCTCTATTTTTTTTTCTGGAGGGTCACAAACAGAATCAACCATATGCTATGTGAACCATAGAAATTGTAAGAGTTGCAGGCTTTACCATTAACTGGCATTTCCTTCCCTGTACCTGCACTTTTTATCCCTTATGCTTGACATCTGTGGGAAGGCACCGTGGACTGTTATTAATTGCCTGCATGGAGTAATAAATCTTGTGGCCCCTCTGAGTATTCAACATTGTATAGTCAGTGTACAGAGCAGGGTCGTTAGCCCAGCCCCATGACAGATAAGAAAGCAAAAAGATGGGGAGGGGAGCAGACTTTCTTTCCGCGTGGTCATCAGAGGATTATGACATTCTCTGAGACAGCAGGATGCCTCTGCACCACTGAAGGATTTTTGCATCAATACAACAGGCAGCATATCCTTATGCATAATAATTAGAGATTATTTTCCAATGGCAACACACAACAGCTTAATGAGGGCCTGGTTGAATGGTGTGCTGCTAGTCATTAGTGATCAGTTCAAGGTAAGGCAAGAGGATCAATAAATAGTTTAATGGAAAGTGTGGTGTACCTTCTTTGGCCTCAGCTCCACCTCTGTGATCCTGGAAGGGTCCACCATGGGTTTAGGCCTGCGCAGGTTTTCTATCAGGCTCTGCCATTGGGTTGGCAGGCCAACAAAGCAGCCACGCTTGGAGTCAAATGAGGTGTGGACACGATGCTCAAAGTTCTTGGGCGCTGATATATCAGGCCTCTTCTTTTTCTTCTTGCGAAACATCCTCAGGTCCAAGTGGGCGACAGCTTGCCCTCTTCAAAAAGTGCCTGTAGGGAAAAATATTCAGCCTTTAATAGACTGCACTCAATATTGCATAAAGTACAAGTTCCAGTAACTGTAATCTTGACATTTGAATTTAAGCAAATCTCCTCTGCCCCAGTGATGGTGCCACTGAGTGACCACTCTCCTTTATTATTTATTCTCTGACCAAGTGTATTCAAACAAAATCTGACAACAGAGGATCTTTCAGAATGGGAAAATATTGAAATGGCTCATCTAAAAGCTGTTCCCTGTCTGGGCTGTTTGTGTCTCTGCACACTGCCTTGGTGGCTGTCACAAGCTTGTGCCTATGAGAATGGCTCTAAGGAGAGTGGATGGATTTGTAAGCACATGTGTAATGAAGGATATCTGGTCAATCAAGGCTTATTCATTCTCTGTGCCATTTTACTGCTGAGCACGTGGCTGGGCTGGCCAGCGGCCACAGGCTTTCAGTGCATTAGCAGGACGAGTATAACACACAGACACAAACACACGCTCACACACAAACGCACAAACAAACACAGATATACTATGGCAGGCTATCCTTCATAAACCCTTTATAACTCATATCCTATCCTAATTAGAAGCTTGTGTGCCCTTGATTGCACGGAGGGTAACTACTTAATCCTTAGATGGATGGCCATGCATGTGGCGAGCAACTAACTCTGGTTTACAGTATGTTCAGCTTTATTTTCCATTCAAGTGTAGGGAAATAATTAAATACATTACATCTCATTTCCTCAGCTGTGCAGCTGTACTGGGAGATAATCAAGTCAAGTCAAGTCAATTTATTTATGGAGCACATTTAATCACTCAAATTTAAGTCTCATGATTAGTATTTATGCTGTTTCATGCAGCTCTCAGTATAGAGGACGTTCTGGCCCGGCATTAGAGCGGCATGGCTCTAGGGAAGGCAATGCTGCTCTGTTCAGTGTGTGACTGATTGATCCCCTTATCTTTTATTGCACATTTGGGGTGCGTATTGCCAACGTTGAGAAATACGCAGGTAGGTAGGAACACATCCCAGATTGTTTCTTTTATTTCGTATTCAATGTCAAAATTACATAAGAGGGACAACTGACAGACATTTTTGCAATTTGTTTTGAGTTCACTAGAGTGCAATAGAACTCATGTTTCATGGTTTAGTCCTTTCAACTTAATATGTGCATCCAGTGACTACAGCATGTGCAGTCAGGGTGTGCTGGTTCCATTTGAAGTGGAAATTCTCAGTCGGAAATTTTAACTGGAACGCCCTCATGAAGTTGGATTTCCGACTCAGAAAGTTGGGAGAACCTCACCAACCCCGACCTCAAAATCCAAGATGGCTGCTCCGAGTACCAACAGCTGATGCAGTAATATAGCCTACTGTTTACAAGCCCTTCTGTCTTACTTGTGTCTCATTAAATCCGTTGAACACATACAGTACTGTCCTTCTATCTGTAGATATGCTGCTACAGTGTTTGTACGCATAATTGCTAAATAATGCGTTAGTATCAACTGGTAATGCTAACAGGGGCTAACCCGGCTAGAGCAAACCACACTTCCACCACCCAGTTAAATACAGTAGTTTTTCGACTTGTTGTACTGGAAAGCAGTCAACTCAGGTGTAGTCTCAACTTGCCAGAGCTTCCTCTACAGCACTAGGGAGGAGGGTGTGGCTAGTCCACACAACATTCCAGGATGGGAGAAAAATGTGCTTTGGTTTATTGGCATTTCTTTAAACCACTCACAATCGTCATGGGAGAAACTAAGCACCGAGGCCTCTGCAAAATAGCCTTGGAAGGGAACTTGTTTTGTTGGAACATGTTTACGTTCAAAAGTTCTAGTTATGCAACAGAAAACTCAGACTGGACAGATAGTCTAGGTAGCTGTCGGGATTTACGGAGCAATCACTTAAGTGGAACGTTGTGGATAGACTAACTCAGGTGTGACGTCATTCCCAGCTCTGTCTAAAGTAAATTAAAAGGAACACAGAATAGTTAGCAAATGCTATGCTCAAAGCATCAAAGCACTGCTGTGTATAAGTACAGCCTAAAAGAACCCATGACTGTAGACTCATTGTCTTATTTACTTTACCAGAATGTAGCACTTAAAGGCCCTGGTGCATGTAGCCAACGCACAGCCCTACAAGGTGCCCCTAGAATATCAGATACAATCTGTCATTGTGCACTGTGAAATGGTGGGAGTTGAGGAAATTAGTTTTGCAGTTGTCTGATGCTCAGCAGGCGATCACATTGGCAGTCTCTCCTATTTCCACCTCCGTCCTCAGAGCAGCACAGCTCCTATCAGCATTCACAACGACTGTTGCGAGGTGAATCTGTCACTACCCCATCACTTGCTCCACCACATCACATGAGGGTAAGGAGATCAAGCCCACTGGTCACATGAGCTAGACCTGCTTCATTAAAGAAAGGCGGGATAGGATGTGGGGGCATCATCCTCCAAGGATAATTCAATCACAAGGCTAATATGCTAAGTGTTGCATAAGCGTATCACTCTGTGCTCTCCCTATGTACATAATGTGGTGCTGGGAAGGACTTTAATTCCATCTGACAGTTACATTATTGTGTGAGGGTTCTCTGGGGGTAGGCAGAGAGACAGTGGGGCCAAGATTACAGTCAGACCTGGAGGTATTAGAGAAACACAGACCCAGTTTTCTTCCTACAGACACAGAAAGGCTTTTAAGCACCAATTGTGGCTGCTTTTGAATAAGGAATGCTTGTGTAAACAAGCTACAAAACAGAATATTACAATCTCTGCTTTTTTTCCTGTTTCCGCTGCAAAAGAAACTATCTCCTTAGATAGCTGTTCCGATGTTGGCATTGCCTAAACAAATATTTACACATAGCGCTTATGTATCCTTTTACAAGCGGATCAATCAATATTTACTCATGAGACAAATGCAAACTGCTACAGTCCTTCACTGCCAGCAATAATGGGCTCATAAAAGCACAAATGGGACGTCTGCTTTGTGTAGGACTTTATCAAGCTTCATTAGTTTAAAGCAGCGGAGAACAGAACATGTCACAGCATTCATTATTCATTCTCAGTTTTCTTACTAATGTGATATTAGACGCAAATTGAAACACACACATGCACTGTGTTAATTTATGCCCGGGCAAAATAAATTGAAAAGTTGATGCAATTATTGATTTACAAGCTTTAATCACATGCAACTTGCCTTATATTGACCCTTCCATCTCCGCCAAGCTTATGATTGTCTTGATAACAATATGCTATTGATTTCTAAGCCCGTTGTATAATACATATGCACAGCACTGAACTTGCACGGTGCATAATCACGCTTTCTAGTCACATCCCTCTAAACTGCAGGGACTTGACCCTATGCCTCAGTGGCTTGTCTTGAATCTATCAAAGTGCTGAGGCAAAAACTCAGCCGGCTGCTGTCAGGAATGTGAAGAGCCAAAGAGGATGAGGTCACTCCGAAATTGTGCTACATTTGGTATTTCCATCTCTACAACTGTGTGCATGAGCAAAAAAAAAATGAAAGCGTGACCTGAAAATCCACGATTCAGTGAGAACTAAAATCTCAGTCACCAAAAATCACATGAGCATAAAGATAGAGCGACAAATGCAAGCGGGCAATCTAAACGTTTCCCACAGACAACATGACAAAAGAGGACAGGGCATGCTTGCATTCCCCTCATGTTCAAATCACCCAGAGCAGGTTGTGTTGTGGATAAGTGGGAGAGGGGATCGAGAGATACAAGAGATATTGGATTTATGTTAGTGCTCCAAGCTCTGTTAAATGTTTTTTTTCTTCCTGTTTGCCCTGATTTCTACCTTTTCTTTTCTTTTTTTGTTGTTGCATGCAGGAATATATGAGTGTGCAGGTGACTGTGCTTGCAGAATTAATATGGTGTTCAGTCCTTCACTGATCTAATTTTAGGACACATCATGCACCTCCCACCCCTATCCTCTCCAGCACCATACGTGTTTATTTTGTACAGCAAATAGTGAGGTGAGGGTGGGAGATGATGGGAATGAAGTAATCCTCTTTTTCTGTTTGTCATTGCATGTATAAGCATAATCCAGCTATGCTGAATAACAGGGTGCTACATCTATTTTATAGTGGCATAGATAGCGTCAAGGTCTTAACTGCTGTTTTTGGACTCTGCAGTGCAGTATGGGGGTCTTAGAGATTGCTCTCCTATCAGCTTCATTATGATGACCGTTCTGCCCTCTGAGTGTAATGAGACAGGGAGCGGAGGGAGAATAGGCTCTTGGTTGGTCATCTCTTCCTTTTCCTTGTGCTTCATTAAACCACCACACACACACACACACACAGACATACACACGGCAGATACATACTGAGGGCATTAAAAAGATACACAAGCGCTGGACGTGATCGGACAGTACAATAGCAATGTTTATGACTTAAGTTGTCTGCTTTCTCTTTGAATTCACCTCTGCAGACAAAGAAGGATTGTCAATAGGAGATGACAAGTGATGTAATAAGCTGCGTTCAATGACATGGAACAACACGTTGCTGTCATGCATATTTAATGCTAGTGGTCTGCTACATCATGCATGACAAAGCACTTGAAATACAAGAAATGCTGGAGGATGGCACACATCTACTGCCTCTGTAAAGTCTCCCATTGTGTAAATGTGGCTTTTTTGTCCTGCTAGCAGCTGGGGATTGCAATTTCATATGGTTGGTTTGTTAGTTAGTTGGTTGGTCGGTTGGTCAGTCGGTCAGTCGGTCAGTCGGTCAGTTCACAACTTTGGGTCCAAACTGCAATATCTGACTAACTACAGCGTGGATTGCCAAGAGCTCTCCAGAGGATGCATCCCACTGACATTTCTTCTAGCACCAGTGTGAGGTTCACATTGATTTTTTTATGTGGTAATTGTCTCAACAAATATTGGGTGGATCGTCTTGAATTTGCTACACAAATTCGTGTCCGCCTCAGGATGAAACACAATAGTTTTGGTGATCCCCTTTTTTCTCATCAGGTCCAGATTTCAATTAGTCTTAAACCAAATACACGCTAAAAAATAAGGACATTCCCATTATCCCCAGCTTCACTTTTTGTTTTCCACCTATTTAGCAAATGTCAACACTATAAGAAGTTAAACCAAGATTGTAAATAAACATGATACCAGCATAGCATTAATATGTTAACATTGTCATTGTGAGCATGTTGGCATGCTGACTTCAGCATTGTGTTATCAAGCAGTGCTGTGCCTAAGTACTCACAGAGCCACTAGCATGACTTTAGACTCTTGCTCCAGGATATTCATGACATTGAAGGAGCTACTCAGAACCACAGGAGGTTCATCAGCAAAGAGAAAATACAGGTATAGATGCCAGTTTTGGCCAAAAGTGGTCAAAAACAACTTTCTCAGTCCTCAAAGTATTTTTACCTCTGAAAAAAAACTCCACTTAGGGGTAAGGAGGGCACAATGTAGAGCATACCCAAGGGCATGTGAAGTGAATGTCATGGACTAGTTTCAGTATATAGTTTATTAAAAGCGAAGCACTGAAAGAAGAATCTGGACGGGCCAAATAGTCTAGTTGGTCTTGACTGAGTCCAGCATGATATGTTTTTGTTCTAAAGTAACTTCCTCCTTCAAAACAAAACCAGTGATAAAGCGCTCGTTCAGAAAACAGGTATTAGTTTAATTGTTGGCGAGCCCTTTCTACAATGCATTCTTCAGGACGAGTAATAAGTTCAAAAATGGGAACATTATTACTAGTAAATAATGTGGCCTAATTTGAGCCTTTCTATCTTGACTGTCTCTCATTTGGACTGGGTCTGGACTTGGACTTGAATTTGAATTTCAGTTTATTACATAGGGATGACCCATATCCACACAGAGTTCATTGAAAGTGACATAACTCGCAAGATTTACAATGTCACATGTGTCATGTGTAGGCTTTCACCCAAACCTCTGCAAGTCGGAAACGGTTTGCAGTCACAGAGCACTGCGGTTCTAAGAAAGTAAACAATCAAGGAGCTTGTCTGTCATTTTCTTGTGCACTGAAGAAGTAACAAAATGCCTCAGGATTGGAAGTGTATAGAAAACTGTGATGTCCGTGCTCATCAATGTGGGCTGTCAGTTCTTCAAGGGCAGACAGCTGCGCAGAAGTTCACATCAGTCTTGTGTTAATATTGACAGGAGGAAACCAGAAAATGAGAGTTCAGGACAGGAGGAGAAAGAGTGGGGGCGGAAAGGAGAGTCTGGACACTTACAAAAGAGATGGAAAGGAAGAGGATAGAAATGAAAAGAATAAAGATGCAGGATAGATGGACACAGGTTTACAGTGTCCGTGTTTATTTGCCTAATTTAATGGCACGGTTCTGTGGCAAGGCGCAATCTTTATTCTGAAGATATAACCTCTTTTCTCCGTTATCTTGGGCAGCGTTGTCTGCAGTAAACAAGCCACAGCAAAGGGGATTTAGGGACAGAACACTTGCATCAACAGAGTGCGTATATCATTCTGTCATCTGACATATTGGCCAGTTTATACCAGAGACGATCATAGACGAAGAAAGAAAACTAGTTTCTTGTCCCCCACAGCGATGAGCGTGGACATAAGTGCACAGTAAAAGTTATAGCCTCTATCTACTCAAAACACCTTAAGATAATGACATTGTAAAGGCAACACTTCTAGTGTCCTGGGGCTTTTATGGGATGTTCTATTGATGCTGACACATCACTAGAAAAACACTCTGAATTAAGACAGTGTGCTTCTTCATGCAGTGTAAAAATATGTATACTAAGGGCTAGTCGGGAGGGTACGGAAATGCAGCACCGACCAACACTCTGTTTAATTAAAGATCCTCTTGGCTCTCACAAGTGCTTTGAACAATTTGACACTGTACTGATGGAGATCTATGATCAGCCTGAACCAACGGTACGAGCCCAACTCTTCTCTCTTGGGTCTAATTTATTGATGCGCCAGGCCTCGGTGCAAGCTTTACTGTACGCGCATGTGCTTATGAAAGCTTTGATTTATATTTTTTTCAGCACAGGCCTCAGCATGTCTCTCCCAGGGACAAAGCATCAACCATTTTTAACCAACAAGTATCAATCTGCACCAATTCTGCTACCCTGCTCTGTCACCCAGCATAGATGCTGTTTCAGCCCAGAGAGGGGAATCATGGCATGCTGTCCTAATTTGGACTCTGTTTTAATCCTTAGTGCTTGACGTCTCGTGGCTGGTAGCAACGCTAAGCTGCTAATGCCCACTGTCCCCTCCTTCTGCTGACATGATCATGACACTGGCATTCCGCTCATACAATCATTAAACAGAGCATGGCACATGACGATGATGTACCGCCTACACCTGTGTGCTGTGTTTATGTATGAAGACCCTATCACTTCCTGTCCTGTCAGTGTCCCGGTACATGGACTACAGTTGAGAGACTTGAGACGGCCTCTAGAAAAACTTTGAAAAACTTTAGACTTGTATGTGTGTGTGTGTGTGTGTGTGTGTGTTTGTGTGCACATGCACCAAAGAGACCTTCTCTGCCACCTCCTCTATTCAGTTCCCTCCTCTATTCCTCTTCCTTGAATATCAAGTAGTGACCTGAGTAACCTGAGACACAAACACATGGTAGTTTCAGGAGAGCCTCAGTTACTTTATGGTCAGACTGAAATGAGACATAAAACGCACTACTAAAAACACCATTGAGAATGCAGTTTGGATCAAAATCCTGTTGATCTGATAAAGTCCTTTGTGTTGATCACTTACAGTATACGTGTGCAGTCCCAACTCTGAAGCAATTGCATCAATGTTTAGCTCCTGTCAATAAGCATGAGTGCAGAGGCAGTGCTAAAGCATTAGCTGAAAACTAAAATCTATGCACTTCTTTTAAAACACCTTAGCCTCAAATAGATTTAAACTGGGGATTTAGCATCTAATCTAGCAACTGAGAGAAAGACTTTACAAACCTGTTTTCCACAATACGGCAGATTACTTGTTTCTTATATCTTAAAGAAATAAAGTCAAACAGAGCACAGTTCAAACAGTGCCTCTCACGTTGATGCAAGCTCTTGCACAACAGGTTTTCTAATGATTACATCAACAAATGAAGGTAAATGATGTACTCTCCTGTGCTAGCATCCATCTACTGAAGTGTATACTGTAGCAGCTTAAATCCTCATGCACGGATATGACCAGAAAGATCACCTGAGAACTAAGCCTACAAACACGCACAGTAGTAAAAACAGAAAGCCTCTGCCTACAGTGAACATAGCAATGGCACCGTCTGTATTGGTTAAGAGTGATCCATCTCAAAGAAGACAACATTTTAGGGATTGTTGTATCCTTTATCTTGAAATAGAGGTTGAGGACAGAAGCAACAGAGGAAGAAAGGGGATGTGGGGAATCTGAGGAGGAGGGGTGAACATAAGGTGAAGGCTCTTTTGAGATGCAGTCCATCACTGAATACAACCAGCTACCCACTATGTCTTCCTTTTTTTACCCTTTCTCCCCCACATCAGGACCTGGCTGCGCTGCATTCTGCTCCCAGCCTCTCCACCTCCTTCTTCTCAACCTCTACCACGGCTAATGCCTACCGACAGCATGCACTAGCCTGCTCTTTATCAATGACGTTAAGCTTCTTTTTCCTTTTTTTCCCCACCACCTCCCCCCTCTTTACCCCACTCTCCTCACCCTGGAGAGAGGAAACAGGGATAAATCATTGTAAGAAGAGGGGGGAAATCAGACATCCCCCTTACCTTTCCGTTTAGTGAAGAGGAGAGCCGCTCTCCTCCAAGAACGATTGGAAGCGAGAGTGCGCACATACACACTATTACACGCTCGCATTCACACACACATACACTCACACACGGACATACACGCTCTCTCTCCCTCTTTCATCCACACAACGACGTGGAGGGCTGGCTCTCAAGGTAGTGCACACTGCAGGCTGCCGCTTGCCTGGGAAAGCCTGATGCGTTCCTCCCTCCAGGCAGAAGCACACCCTGCCATCTCAAAGGCTCTTTGTTGGGGCTGATTCAACCCCGGCTCCGAGGCTGAGTGCTGGTCCGTGTACCGCTGCCTGCTCCTGAGGACACAGGGGGACCGTACAAAGGAGGGACAAAGCCATGAAGAGGAAAGGCAGCATCCAGGAGGAGAGAATATCACAGCCCCATACAGCTCCTTCCATCCCCCCCTCTCCCTCTTCTTCTCTGGCTCGCTATCTCTCTCTCTCTCTCACACACACACACACACACACACACACACACACTCCCTCCCACCTCCCTCTCTCTCTCGCTCTTTCTCTATACCTCTCTCCCTCTCTCTCTCTCTCTCTCTTTTTATCACTTCCCTCTTTCTCTGCCTCCTCCCACTCCCTCATTGGGCTGCAAAAGAATTGACAACAGCACGTGCATGTGTGTGCGTGTGTTTGTGTGTGTGTTTAAACTGGTTTCCAGTGACTGTAAGAAGAGGAGAGCTCAGCCACATCACCTGGGATACCTTTCACCCATCTCCCTGCCTTCCAACTCTCCCTCGGTCCCTATTGCACGTATTGTGGGTGACATGAGAATCCAAGGGCGCTGTGTTCGCCCAGTGTGCTGCTGTTCAGTCAAATGCATTATCCATGGAATGACAGGGTCAGGGATGGCAGATGGTGGGAGGGGTTGTTTTATTTGTGAGTGTGTGTGTGTGTGTGTGAGTGTGTGTGTGAATGGGGGGGGGGGCTATTTCTGTAAAGGGTGCAATCCTCATCCTTACAATCTTTGTTGAGTCCGATGTGACTTCTTGAAAGTAGAAAGGAAACTGAAGTTACAACACTGCCCCAGTTAAGCATCCTCATTATTTGACTGAAGCATTCCCCTCTCTTTCCACCACAATCATTTCCTGAATAATTTATACAGCAGCTAAGACCAGACACAAAGCAGGAAAATGTATTAGGGTCAAGTCGTGCAGAAATTGCTCACAGCAGAGTGAGCCAGATTCAGTGCATACATGTTATACATGGCATTTTGATATGATGAGACGCTTGCAAAGGCACTATAACAAGCTTAAATGATGATGTTCCTCCTTACACATCAAAAAGGCTCCACTGAACCAATCCGCATAACAATGACAGATTTGCCTGTTGGGGGTGTAGCAGACACAACCCCTCCCATTCTTTTACTCTTACATGTCAGCACTATTGTCACAGATATTTATTGGCTTGGCCATATTTTACAGCCTCGCATGACTTATTTTCCTGATTTTCTTTTGACTTCAGAGCTGCGAACAGCAATAAAAGGGCCATGTCATAGGTCTCTTATATGCAAAAAATGGCAGTTGTCACAAAAAAGGCCCGTTTGCTCAGGCTGTCTAATGAGCCTTTTATGTACCCACACTCATATCACGTATGAAGTAAACTTAAGCGGTTAAGGGTTAATTAACGACAAACTTCTCTCTGCTTTCATGATAGCGTTTACTCAACTTGACCATATCTTTCAACAAATACAGCAAATGCTATATACAAATATATGACTCATGGATAAATTATGCGAAAACATAAGAACACATTTCTGTCCCTCTAGCCGATAATTGGGCCGTCTTTTGCAGTTTGCAGATGATCTGTATTCATATTTTATTTGCCTAATAACCAATATAGTAAATCAATTAAACAGCGAGCTACTTTGGCTGGGCTACAGCTCTGTCCCTCTGCTTCGGTTTCACTAATGTGCCACCCATTACACTATCTGACTCTTTTACAGTGAATTGTGATGAATTTTCCGAATTTATTAAATAATTGCTGAGAGTATTTAAACAATGTTTTGTGCTGGAGTATGTAACATTACAAAATCTTATTTACATATTCACTGTCAATGCATATCGGTTCCAAAAATCGGTTTTCCTTACGGTAATGGTTGGTATCGGCCTTGAAAAACAAAACAAAAATTGTCTTTGTAATGACAGGATTCTTTTTTTTTTTGTTGAAAGGATGTTTCTATGGAGAGACATTATAATGGTAACTAAGATGTCTGTTAGATTCAAACTAAAAGGGGACTTAGTTTATTTAAATGTAAATTTGTCTGCTTCACTTTCAGACTTTAAGACCTTTTAAAGCATCTCCTAAATACATTTACCCCCCATTTGGATAAATAGTGGAAACAGCTTGTAATGTAAAAAAGGGCTTACAGTGAGCAGTCTTAAGCCACTGTCATTAAAATGAAAGCCCAGGGTCCAGATAAGTGATACTGCCTTAATTGTTTGCATTTCAATTCATTCTGTTGTTTAGGATGAATCTGTAAGGATTACACCATGGGGTTATAAGGGTTCAGCCTATACAGCTAAAGCAAATGTGATTTCTTGTCAAAATCTATTGACATTTCCAGATGACCTGTAAATTCATTTTAATTCTGTAAGTGAGGCAACTACATGATAGATTAATAGTGCTAACCAATAGTGTCACATATGCAATTATATATTACAGAATCAGATTTAATAACTGTAAAATTGTATTCAAAAAAGCCCTTTACTAATTTAACCAGTTTTATTTTCCTATCTTATTAAGTAGATGATAAATCAGTTATAAAAAAACAAAAATGCTCAATTGTGACACAAAAAAGTCACAATTATGAGTAAAGTCATATTTTTAATTTCCCAAGTCGAAATTATGATATAGCAGGTAAGTATTGTGGAATATTTAGTTAAATGTGAGCTACTGTGATTAAAATTTTAAGCATTTTTTTCTTTTTCTGGCTTGCATGGGCTTCCATGCTTTTTTCTTTAACAAATTGTTCTCAAGATTTACTAGGTTTTTTTTTTTGTCTAGGTGAGCTTCTGTAGAGGCTTGAGACAACTGCATGTGCATGTAAAGACAACAAATAAGAGCTCTGACTGTAAAACATGGCTCATACAAAGCCTGAGCATTCTTGTCCCTCAAATTAACAGTGCTGAACAAAAGCCCTTCTCCGAGGTCCCGATCCAAAGCAAATTAAGAAAAGGTAGCTTGCTTGTACCATCCGTCCACTGCAGTAAGGGAGAGCTATGGATTTTCTGTCTGAGACACTATTGGAGTCACTGGCTGCATGCTTTCATGGGATGAGCTTTTAATAAGTCCTGCCAAACAGAGAGCCATAGAGGATGCATTATGCTGTGTTATGATGGGAGTGCTTCATGTTGCCTATCATTTATCACTGAATTTCAGCTGCACTCAGTGCTAAGCCAAAATTTAAAGTAGACAGTTTGGGAACTCACCAGCTGAAAGGATCTTGGCTGACAGTGTCACATTTCCAAAAACGAGATTAAAGTCTGTTCCTCCAGTGGTCCATGAGCATGTAAAAGCAGCCACACTCCATAGTACATCAGGGTAGTGAAGATAACCAAGGCCTGCTCTGCCACAACTGCAAATGGTGGATTTCACTTGCTAATGAACCAACCACCTAACTTCCAGCCATTCATCAAACTCTGCCCTGTGAGCTGCCTACTTGTGAAGTAGATTCCATCATAACAGTAGAATAGATTTACTCCCACCACTTTAATCAGCGGGCTTCTGGGTAACCTCTCCTGGACAATGATTAACATTTGACTAGCTGAAAGCATGATCTGCTCATAAAAGTCTGATGCCGTTTTGGAATTCCTAAAAATAGACCTGCAGTGAGAAAGTAAAATTGAGTCACTTCATTAGAATAATCACCAAAAACTATATGTATTTATTGCAGATTGTTTTTATTTATGCCAGGCAATGTTGAGTCTTCAAACCGTAGCGACAGATTACACTCGGCGCTAAATTGTTCGTGAGCTCTATTAGTAATCCAAATAACATTACCAGAATTCAATTAATAATTTCCCTCAAATGCCTCTTGCTGACCGTGCATTACTACAACCCCTCTGTCAGAAAAACAACTAAACCAACAATTTCAGCAGTTTATTGAACACCAATGCCTAGAAGGGACATTTCACTCAGACATTAAACCCACTTAAATCACCTCACTGAAGCCCTCTTTTGACAATGTTTGAATTGTCTGCTCAAGAAAGTACTAAACAAGACAAATCAACTTGAAAAGGCAGCACACATATAAACCACACTGCTCTTAAGAACAATGGACTAAAAAAAAAAAAAAGATAAGCAGGAAAGTAGTATACTGTATATCTGCAGCAGATTCAAGCTGCGGTGAACAAACGTGTTTAGTATTTACAAGGAGTAGACATAATAAACACAATCCTGTAGCCTTTGAAAAACTGTTATTTTCATTTGTTTGTTGAAATTGTGTAAATGTTCCATGCTATGGTCAGTTTTATTTTGCACTGGATTAAATTACATTGTATAGGTTATTTGTCCCCCCGACTGTATAATTATGAACCAAATAACTAAAATACTTTGTATTTAGTTCAAAGCATTTGTCTTTTTACCTTTGTGAGTAAGTGGGAAAAAAGAAATATTTACAGCAGGATAACAAACAATACAGTCATTAACTACATGATACTTGCAGATAAACGTCTAAGTGAAGGCAAAAATTCTTAACAAGAAAAAGGAAGATATTGTCAACTTTTAGAAGCATTAGTTTGAAGCACTGGCGCAAGCTTGATCCTTTTGACCTTCGACCTCTGGTGTCACCTTTTTTAAGTAGCGTTCAGCACGCAGTTCCTCAAAGCAAAACTCAGTGGCGCCACTGAGCAGCAGCTCTTTGCAGTACATGCTCTGCTCCTGTAGTTTTCCTGATTCTGCTTCCTTCTGTTGCTGATGGTGCTCCTGGAGTCTCTTTAGAGGAGTTTCCTCTTTGCGGGGCTTGCGTGCTGATAAAACGGTGTTCACTGCTGGGTTGATTTTACAAGGAGTCCTGTGGGGGTAGAAGGGAGATGCAAAATGTAGATCACAAACTGAACTTGGAAATAATTCATGAATAGTGCTTCAACTTACATTTGTATTGAATGTATTCTAATATAATTGTTATAATATGTAATATTCTTTCAATGAAGTGTCAATTAAAAAATACCAAAACTAATTACTGCCCAAAGGTCACAAGCCATAATGTGAGTTTTTTTCTGAACATCTTCCTGTAAAACATGGTTTTTAATTAACTTGCAATGATACAAAACTGAAAAAAACAAAGTTGTCACAATTGAGAGGCTTCAACAGGAAGCGCTATACTTAATTATCCAAACTGGTGAAGCATTTATTTCAGTGAAAATCATCAATTTTAGGAATACCTTGCTTCCTATTTCATGAACCTGAACGTGTGATGTAAAATAAAAATAAATGTAAAAAAAGAAAAGAAAATTCAGCAAATTAAAGCAACAGATCCAAACTGTAGAGAAAAGTTAGAGTTTTGTCTTGTCTCTCACATTGTTGGAGGCTGGTCTGACTCCTCGACAAATGGTTGGAAGGTGGGTTTGGGAGGCGGTGGCGCCATAACAGTGCGTCCATATTTGGACTTCTGGGGCACCTGTAGTACATACACATTGTCATCACTGGGTTACACTCCACACATTTAGATCAACTAAGACGACACCTCCTCGTCTCATACCTTGACATCACACCATTTTTCAGGATTCCGCTCGTTCTCCTTTGCCCTGGAAGTGGGAGGGGCTGCCCACGCCTCTAACTTAGGCTCTGAAGGGCCAGCACTTTGAGTCTTGTTCTCATCAAAAACCACCAACCGACTGTTTGAGGCACTGGCCAGGACAGGGGCGCCGTGTGACTGCATGCCTCTAGAAATACCTGTTCAATTGAACACCGTTTTTTTAATGATAATGCTGATATTTAAAAGGTGATGGATAGTAATATGATGGATGGTATTATCAGTTTAAAAATCCCCAACAGATGTTATTTGCATATTCCTAAACTTACTTCTGATTGCAGACCCAGTTCTGTTGATGGGGGCGATGGCCTTTTTCTTCCCTCTGTGTTTGAGCTCAGCTAGTGAAACTCTCTCGGGTTGTTTGCGCTCATCATCACTATCGTCCTCCACATTCATCATCACCTGTCGGGACACACGTGCCTGCAAAGCCCTACAAATAATACGAAAAATTGGGATTATCAATATTTTGCATTTTCAAACTATATCTCAGACTTTACTGGATAAATCCATACTTGTGAAACTGTAGGAGCTTATCATGCGGCTCCGCACACTTCTTGAATCCTTCCTGGTAGACCAGGTCTGCTTTGCGACAGTTGCCCTGATTCTCATATTCTCCAGACCAAGCGATGTAGAGGGATGCCAGTGTCACTCCAATTCCCTGTGCTTGCATATACCTGAAAATGTCCAAGGGCTCCGGGCAGATTTCCGCCTAAAGATATGCAATTCACATGTATGGCAAAAGTTATTACTGCTGCATTGGTTATCAAACATAGACCGAGGTTAAAATAATACACGTACAAATTTGATCCAGAGTTCAACATAGCGAGGGTCATCATGGTATTTCTTTTCTTCTGTGAATCTGGTCACAGCTCGTTCCAACAGCGTGGCAAGGTTGCTCTCTTTTCCTCCCTGAGGGAAGGTTTGTTCTGTCCACTTAATATACCTTTAAAAGACAGAACCCCACGATGATTAGATGTTCTAAGATTTAAGAGCAGCACATATAAATGCACTATTGTTTACATATTTGACTTACCGATCCCAAACATCAAGTGGATCATCTCCCTCAAACATTCGCAGTTCAGACTCAAAGGCCCTAGAAAAACAAATATCCACAGAACCTCTGTCATCATATAAAAACTGCTGAAAAAGAAGAAGCATTTTACAGAAATTACTGTCCCCCAATCTGGGAACAATGTTTTAAAGATCATCCATACTGTCTCTGCTGGTTGATGGCAGAGCTGAGTCCATCCTGTTGTAGACTGAGCGCCTCATGTAATGCTGATATGGCTCTGCCCCGTCGCAATGGTTGGATGTTTTCTTTGCTTAGCTCCCATTCAACATCTCCTCCTTCTGCCATTATAGAAGTTAAAACAACTGGCTGGCTGGCTGTCTGGCGATATATACACACACACACACACACACACACACACACACACACACACACACACACACACACACACACACACACACACACACACACACACAATGCATAAAATTCATTTTTGTTAAGTGCTCTAATGATTTTCTTCACTGAATATAATTTGCGTAGCCTTATTTTCTCTGACTTCGAATTTTGATAAAAGATTAACAATTTAAGCCATTTATCAAGGCTATCCTCTCCCATGTGAATATTTGCAGCTTTTCTTTTTGGCAATTTACCTTGTATGTTAATCCTGTTTTTAACTTCTCAGAGCATTGTAGCAGATGTAAAAAAAAACTCATTATACATGTTAATGTCTAAACTGCACCATATAAATATTATAGTTTATTACACTCAATATTATAATAATTATGATCAGCAATTTGGGCTTATCAAAAAACGACAACGGACTATGACCCTAGCAACGTCATCCTATCGCTAATGTTTTGAATATGACTTAACAATCAACGTTTCAGGCGTTAATAAAATATGATCATCTTATGCAACACAATATTTGACAGCAACACATAACTAGCTACTTGTAGCTATCCTCTTACATCCACGTCTGAAGGACACCTGTGATGTTTCCATTGTCTTATCGACTAACTAGCTAGCTAACATGAGTAAAGTAAGTTTAGCTATCGCTAGCTAGATAGGTAGTTAATGCGTGACGTGCGGGCCAACAAGCTAGCTAGCTAAATTTAGCGTTAGCTCGATCGTTTTCTGTCTGCAATGTTGGCAATATTTACCAGTCACATATAAAAACGAAACAGGTGATCTACAAAGTGTGGTTTCTCATACGCTCACAAGCCTCCTTCGTCTCTTCTCCAAATTGTTACAGCTAGCACGTTACACAGTCGGTCGTATCTCTATGGCTCTGGGTCGTCACAAGAACGCTGTTCAGCGGTCGGTTCTGTGTTTTGAACAAGGACCGCGAGAGAATTTGGAGAAAGCTGATTGGAGGAACCAGAAACAGGAAAACGTAAATTAACGTCACATCTTATCTTCCGGAATGGTTCCTGTTGTGATTATAGCAACGTTGTAAGGTGGTTAAATAGGTAGCTAGCTGCAAAATTATTGTTAATAGAGTTCGTTTTCTTCATAATTTTACCAGCTAGATCAATATCAGTCAACTTGTATATTGTCTCATGACTCTACACGTGTCGGTATGGACAACCGTTGTTATTGTTGTGCATCAAAGTTCAGTCTCTTCAAGAAGGAGGTAAGTACTTCCTGATTCTTTAATCACATAGTTATACATATTAAACGTTTTAGGAAAAGCAAACCATGTAATGTACGGTGTGTTATTCTCACAGCTGGGCTGTAAAAGCTGCGGCCGCTCCTTCTGCTCCAGCTGTTTGACTTTCAGTGCTTTGGTGCCTCGCTGTGGCAACACCCAGCAGAAGGTCTGCAAACAGTGCCATGGTAATCTGACAAGGTAAAGGTCAAACCATGCTAAGGCACACCAAACGGGATTATTAATTAGTATTAATAAGCATTGTTGCTCGTCTACCTTTCTTCATTTTTAGTGGAGAATCTTCCAACAGTGCTGCAAAATGGTCTCCTCCTGAAAATTACAAAAAGTCAGTAGCCTATATGGTTGAATTTGAATAGAGGACACTTCAATAGCAGTTTCGTGATTTTCTAAAATGAGTGTTTCTTTTACAGACGAGTTGCTGCACTTGAGGCCAAACAGCAGGGACAGTCAACACAGCCTCTCGTGCAAAGGGGCAATAGTAACAGTAAAGCAGGCCATCTACCAGCCAAAGGCCTGAGTAAGGAAGATCAGGCTATTGCTGAAAGACTTCAAAAGCTGAAAGAGGACACTGCGCCAAGTAATGAAATTCGATTTTTAGCATTAACCATTTGATTGAATTGGACGCATATAGTAATATTATCTTTTCTTTTGGCAAAAGCAATTGTAAGCTTTTTCTTACTTCTTCAGAGTCTATCCCCTCTGAGAAAGAACTTGAGTCTCGCCTTGCTGCTCTGAAGACTCCCAGCCGGCCTTTGCCTTCTGCAGGAGAGATAGAGGAGCGCCTGGCAGTTCTACGGGGTCAGACTCCACCATCCCAAGCTCCTCTACCCGTGAGCTAAACCTGTTCCCACTTGTTTCTAACATATTGGGCCTTACAATATAGGACAGCTTTAATTATTAAAGAAAGTATCATTTTAATTCTGTATTGTTTAAATAAAAATACTTCCATGTATGGGCTTGTATGTTTTATGTAAAGCACTTTTTTAAATCTTTGTTAAGCACTTTATAAATACATTTTGCTTACTTACTTGCCTAAGAGGCTTTATATCTATTTAGAAGGACCTGCATGCTAAGTAGTTTGTTGTAATTGCTTACCAGTATGCATACTTGTGTGTACATCTGTACAGGTGCACCAGCCTCCAGATAACAGGACTCAGACTGAACAAGCCAATGATCTGATTACTCAGATGACAGAGGAAGTTGCCATAGATGACCAGCAATCAAATCCTGAATGCAGTAATGAGTTGTCTTATTGATTTCCACCCCATTCAATTACTAATTATTAATGATGCAGTCATATCATGTTCTTACACAGTCATAATAATTATATCCCGGCTGTGTTCTGACACCAAAAGCTGACATCAGCAATAAACATGCTCAAAGCCATTGTTCCCTCTGCAGGTGAAGATGGCCGCATGAATGATCTCAACAAGGGGGAGGGGGGAACATTGGATGAGAATTTGGAGGAGAACCAGGAGGTGGACAAGCAGCTGGAGACTGAGAAGGCCCGTGTCCTGGAGGAGGCCATGGAGGAGCTGAGGAAGGAGCGCCATTCCCAGGATCAGATCCTCCACATGGCCAAGAGGATGGCAATACTGAAGGGGAAGGACCCCGACAAAGGTGCGTCACACATAAAGATCTTGATGTACCACTTTTGTTAACCTTATTTGTTGTCCTTACTTTCACACCAGTAGGTCAGGAAATACTGACTAGAGCTCTAACTGTAAACATTGGGGCCAAATTGTGAATTCATTGTTGTATTTGTCATGTCACTTCTAGTAACTATGGAGGACTTTCAGCACCCTGACAGTGAGGAGGAAACTGAAGAAGAAGCTGTGAAGAGAGTGTTAAAACAGGTGGGAGATCTAAGGAAAAATAATATTCATACTGTCCTATAAATTATATCACATGTTACGTGATAAACCTGTTGCTACTAAGTGCATATCACACCCTTAAAAGATGATTGTGAACTGATCTAGACCAATTTGTATGGCCACAAGGGGCTGCTATTTTGCCATTTTAGTCATTTGTAATGTGAATTGTTTTAAAATTCATATATTTCTATATTTTGGTTCCAGCTCTCGGAAGAAGCTGCATTGGATGAGGCCAGTGGCTACAACATACGTTTAGAACACAGTGGACCAAAGAATGTAGAAAAGAAAACAACTTCCAAAAATCCGGTACTAAACCACAACCGAAATACTAATTCAGAACGTTTTCACATATTAAAGAGAATAACGTTTAATCTCTTGTTGACCCGATGATTCAACATCCAAGAGTAGGATTTCACCAGCTGCTGTTGCACATCAGCCATCAGACAGTGATGAGGAGGAGCTTCCATGGTGCTGCATCTGTAACCATGACGCCACGATTCGCTGTCACACCTGTGATGGAGACCTATACTGCAACCGCTGCTTCAGGTAGCTTCACATACATTTATTAATAAGTATTAAGTGCAATACAAATTCTAGTTTTAGCCTCACTGTCAAGCTTTGCATTGAACTCTTTGCTCTGATACCCAAGAAAGATGGCTGTCATTTGGAATGCATACCATGACCCAGATAGATTGTAGCCAGGCGGGTGCCATACTGTTAAGCAGCATGAATATAAAGTATTTATTGTGATGAATTATCAATCCACTCTCCATTAATCCCCGCCACCCCCCTCCCCCCAGGGAAGGCCATGATAAATATGACAGGAAGGAGCATCGCACCACCAACTACACTGCACCAAAGAAGAAGAGGAAGACATGATGGTGAGACTGGGCTGTCGGTGCTATCAGGCTCTGGTCAGTTATCACAGTTTGACTCGTGCTTAGGACTTAAAGTGACCTATTATTGTTAATAAATGTAAGTGTCACATAAGATTAAAACACTACCTATTAATATTTCAAACAAGCCAGAATTTAACCGTCATTTATCTAATATGTCCAAAGGGGCTATATTCATGCTACTGTGTAGACACAAGAAGAGCAGCATCTTCTTTCTGTAATAGCTAACAGTGATCTAAATGAACTCAACAAATCAAAAACAATGGGTAACATGTTGGGCAAAGCCTAGAAATAGACGCGTACTTTATTGTAGTACAAAAGGTATAATATGAAAAACATAGCTGCTATTTCTTCTGCGGCATTTTAGCAAACTGCACAGCTTCTGCACATTAAAACATTTCAAAATGTCCAGCTGAATAAGAAGCTTGAAGTGTTTCTTATGTCACTTGCATTTGTCACCATTTGATTATTTATAAAAGAAAGACAGCACATACAGAAAGCAGCCACACCACGAGTTCATCTGGGATGATGTGCAAACCTAGACCACTGTCAGCTCTGGACTGAAAAAGTACAGAGGAGTCAGTATAAAAGGATTACCGAGGGCTTTGTTTTCTTTTGGCAGCCTCCGCAGTCACTCTTGTAATCGTTTGACATGAGTGTTGCCTTTCTTGCCCTTATGTGTAATTGCATTATGAAGGAAGCAAAAGTTCTATGTCATATTTATAACACTAAAGCCTCTTTTTTTCGATCACTAATATCATCACTTGACAAACATTGACTGGCTGGCTGGCCTTGTCAAAAGTGCAGTCTTACGGTATTGATGGCCTCTGTGTCAGAGAAGCAAGAGTGGAAGTGTGGGGCGAACCGAGAAAATGATTATGATGGAGGCCTCAGCTGAAAGACCCTCTGTGTATGACAGAGAGTAGGCCAGAGTGCAGTTTCATCTGTGTGCATTACTGTCAAGCTGAGGAGAAACCATAATTACACTTTCCTCTGGGGGCTTGCTCCATTACGGTTTGTATGGAGGCTGTTACTGTGTTGTGCCTTGTCTGGTCGTGTCATACACGCACCACAGGCAGGAAATGGATGAGGTTAATGGATGCATTCTTAATGGACCTTCCTGCTGCTGATTTCATTTTGTTCACTCCTAGACTTATATGTCAACGTCTCCTTTGTTTTCATCCCTCTGTTGAAAGATTTAACGCCAGAAAACTGAAGCTTTATATTCTGGGAATCATATGCTGACATCATTCCAATGCAGCATTAACGTCTTACCTCTCTATGCAGTACATAATCATTCTTTTAAGGCAAATATGTGTTTTAACGGGTACTGTAAATTGATGGGTGTATGGACATGTTAATATTTATTTGTGAATGTGAAATGAATAATACCTGATGATACTGTTGGTCACTCACTTTTTTTTAAATCAGATGTAACCCTTTTTTTGAGGATTAATCAACAGCCTTGTATTGAAAATGTTCAATTTTATTTTGACATACAACACTGTTATCAGAGCAAAAATATTTATGTACATAAATAGGCAATGGAAAATGTACAGTGACAGTCTTCCTCAAAAAAAAAAAAAAAACAGTCCGTCTGAGTGATAGTCGGTACAACTTTTATCACATTTGCATTATTGGTATGTTTAAGACAATGTTATAGCAGTCCATAAATTAAAGTGAAAAAACATTCCATTCAAAACTCGTCTGCTCTGGTGTTAAGACCCAAAAAGGGGTGGCAGAGGGAAGGAAGAGAGTCCCACTGACATGTTACAGATAACGCATGGGAGAGGGAAAGATAAGAGGCTCCACATTGTCTCCATTCTTTATTTGACCTATAATTATTTCTTCAAGGGGCCGGACATTTTGCGTAGACCCTTTATCCTGTAGAGCAGCCCGTTGATAAAATCCTATGGGAAACATGGAGGCAATAGATTTTTTTTTTATTCTGCATGTAACTTTAACAGACTAGACACGACAACAGTAACAGTAAACAAGTAATATATTTTCCCTGTTGAACATTGAAATGTTTAGATGCGTGTGTAGTTTTATAAATGCATTTTTCTTTGCCTCACCTCTTTTGGCTTTCCACATTCCTGCAACAGCTCCTAATAAAGAAAACAAACACAAAAAGGCTCACTTACAACATTGGGCCTTGCTTTTTCAGTGGCAACATTGGATTCCAGCAAAGGTCAAGTACTTGTTAAGCTATTTCCTCACATTGCACATAGTTAGGTGTCAAGGTGTTGAAATGTTGGGTTGTCCTTTGTTTGAAAAACTGCAGTATTTGAATATATAACTAACTAGTGATGCAACATAATGACTAAACATGTCAATTTGGTAATAGCTTACCTGCAGACGAGTTCTCTGCCCTTCATCTGTCAGCTCCAGGAGCTCATCTATGTCAATCTCTAACTCTGGAATTTCTTCCTCCTGTAAAAGAAAAAATAAACAAATGTTAAAGGCAATATTCCTCTATTTGTCTGTTGCCTGAACTTATCCCTTCCCCTAGGAATGTCCATACCAATGAGCCGAGTCATTCAGTGGGAAAAGAAAGGGTAAGATGTGATGCAACATGACAAGGATTTCTTAGCAGCACAGTGCCATCAACGCTTTATTAAATATACTTTTTAAAGAGTTGGCACTGCACTTTCATCAGTAGGCGATCACCTGAGTTATAGTGTGGGCTGTATTGTATTAATAAAAATACACACTGCTTTGATTCCATAATAATTTCTCATAACAGTTATATGATTGATGATGTGTTGCACACGTAAGCAATGCTGACAAGCACTGAGGCAGAACCAAAAAGGCTCCAGGGGGCTGTACTTGCTACATGACCCCATCAGATTTCATGGATGGTTTAGCCAGCTAGCATTTAGCTCGGCCAATACCAAGAGATTACTTCCATCTTAAATGGTCTTGAAAGAAGATATTCATCTCAACTAGGTTGTCCTACTTACAGTG
The DNA here is from genome assembly GCF_013103735.1 of Etheostoma cragini. Lineage (NCBI taxonomy): Eukaryota > Metazoa > Chordata > Actinopteri > Perciformes > Percidae > Etheostoma > Etheostoma cragini. The sequence goes on along the minus strand of NC_048426.1, from coordinate 16,433,063 downwards.
CAAGTTAAATTTCAAATCCAAGAGTAACAATAACTAATATATGAACTGCAGGTCTTAAATCCATTCAAACAGCTTTTTCTAAAATGTTAGCCTTAACTAAACCTTAGCTAACATTGAAAGAATAATGCCAATCTTCAGTTATACAAGCAAATAGAGCAAAGTAATCAATTCATGTCACAAGCTCTTATCCTCACTTTTTAACTGTGTTCACCAGAGGAATCGTAAGACATCATGAGTCAGCAGGTGTACACTCAATTTTGACAAGTGGGTCCTCTTTTTAAGAAGAATATATTTTTATGGCTGTGGAGGATAGGGATCATACAGCTTTCTGGATGAGGAGAGAGCTAATCAGTGTGGAAGTGCTGAGTGGCGGAATAGATGGGCCCACCTTCAGAATCCCCTGTGTACCTCTCTAATTGATACAATGCTGGTTTGGACCTTGTATGTTTCTGCTGAGGTCTGCATGACACATGCAGGGCTGAAGGCTTGCTGTGTGAGCTTTGATTTTCAAGTTCTACTGTGTTAGGCTGTGGATGGTTGTGTCCAAATACATGGTTTAAATATAATAATCCAGATTTCTTCATTTTTACCCTGTTCAAAAGTCACTGCTCATGTATATGTGTGGGTATATAATGTATTCTATACATATA
>NC_048426.1:16401084-16432313 GCF_013103735.1 Etheostoma cragini | reverse complement strand
TATATATATATTATTGCTATAATATACTGTATGTAATCTTAGAAGTACTTAATTGCATTAAACAAGGATTATTAATATATTTACATTAATTGCACTTAATCTAAAGTCTAGAATGGCACATTCAGTAAGCAAAGGATCCTACCTAACTACTAGATTACCAATAAGCGTGAACAGGGACATACTTTTATAAACAAAGCTATATTCCTTTTGGAGGTTAATGTTACTTCTGTCTGCATTTGACAGCAGGGCCATGCAGAGCACCACTGAATGTCAATGAGAGGAGCATGTGCATTCATCATTTAGAATTACAATGACCCTTCTATTACCTTTTTAGTATTTCATATTCAGTCTTATTACGCAGTCGCAAATTTAAGCTTGTTGAGGGTTACCTTCATTGTCAGAGGAAAACAGAATTTTAATGAGGCCTCTGGGCAGAAATGTCTCAGTAGCACTTTTTGAAGTTTAAAAGCAATGGACTGAAGCTAAAAATGAATGTTGGCACTAGTATTGAAATTCATGAATATCAAAGTGGTTTGCAGTTTTAGACAGGCAGTGCAGATGCAGTCTGGATAAGCAGTTGGATTTTGTCAAGATAAGACAACCTCCACTAGAATATATAATTCTAAATCAGGGACGTTTTATCGTCATCATGAGGTGACTTGATTTTTCCTGTCAGGAGTTCTTTGGTTTGAAACTGAACTTTTAGTAAGTAGCAGCCTGATATACATTTTCCTTTACTTAACCTGTGTTATTATAATTATTATTATTATTGTTTGAGTTTATCAAGAAATACTTTGTTACATTGTTTAGGGTGGTGCTATATAAATGCAGTTTACTTAAACTTCCCTAAGGTTGACATCATCCCATGCAAAACTTTCCTAATTACTAGCAAGATTGTCATGAAATAGTGTATTGATAAGCATGGCCCCATGAATAGTTCCTTATGATTTTGATGACCCCCTGTGGTGGAATTTCCTGCTAAAGAACTCATGCTATGTAAGTCAGTGGTACCCCAGGTCTCCTTTAGGTCAATGTCCAACATAACTTAATAATCTTTCCAGACAGAGAAGAACTTCAACTCTGTGCCTTCATAGATTACGGGAGACGTAACAGCTGTATAACACAGTGCTGCCTCATTCTTTCAAGGTCATGGAGGAGGTTAACACATCCGGTTTGTGCTGACATATTTGGGTTAATCATACATGTTTACGGTGCTCCCACATCTTGGTTAAACTGTACTGCCTGCCTAAATTCTCTCCTCAATTGAGAGTCCATTAAATGCCTCTGTTTAATCAGAATCAGAAGTAGTTAGTAGTAGTTGAACTACATGGAATTTTTCCTTGGTGATTGGGTGCATACATAATAACAAACAAACAAACATATTGAACATTAATAAGAATAGTAGAGTGGGAAATACGTCCGCTGATGTTTCTGGTGAAAGAGCTAAGGGTATTGCAGTAGAAAACTGAATTTATGACAAAGTAATAAGGAACAAATTACAGAATCTCCCGCGGTTGGTTCCGTCTTGGAGATTAATCTCCAAAAACTTCTTCATGTGTGTGAAATGAGTTGTGCTGCTCCTGAGTTTTTGGCAAACTTTCCCTGAAAAGTCCTCATAGTTTAGAGTCAGTGGGGAAAACACTGGTAGGGGAACACTGATCTGGGTTAATATACACACAAAAGCATAACACAAGCATGAACTTTGCACATTTTCAAGTTTATCTGAGAGCAGACTTTGTTTATCATTTCTCAAAAGGTGTGAAGATTGCAACGAAGGGTGGCCACTCCAGACCGGGGCAGCACTTGTATGAATTAGAGATGCGGCTAAATAATTTAGGTGGTGACACAGGGGACTGATGGTAAATGCTTCCACGCGGAAGACTCTGTGAACCAACAGAGTAACCTTCCCCTGAGCCCATGCAAAATTCATTACACTGGCCAGTGCACATGGACGAGCCCCGAATAATTTCATACGAATGGCTAATGCAAATATCCAGTCTATTGTATAGAAGAGGAACTTCTGTTAACTTGAATTCACATCGTCAGGCGCTCTCCATTGTTTTTGCTATCTTTCATCATCTCATCAATCATACCGAGATCCAATTATTCAGCTTGCTGGGGAACATGCACATCCACTACCTTGGTTGTACATGTATCTTCACATTAGATAATGTTAGAACCTGAACATGATAGGCTGAGTACTGCAAACGTGAAATAATAAAAGTCTGTTTCTAGGACAAGATCAAACACAGAAAAAGACTTCAGATCTGTTTTCACAGGTCCTGGTTTCCACTAATGTAATTTATTCCACCTTTATCTTTACAAGCATATTATCATATATTACCACGGGGAAGATGGCTTGGGATGTAAATGGAATAAAGCTAATCAAGTATTGGGATGAGGAATATAGTAGCAATATATTAGAAATTCTTGGCAGTGAGCTGCAACTAGAATTTATTACAAATAATTCCCCCCTGCCAGACTTAACCCTCATTATCTACTCGTCTAGAAAAAAAGAATTAAACGATTCAACAGTGGAGAGACTAGTTGTCTTATCACTAGATTTGCTGCTTTGGTATATGCCATATGCAAATGGATCCCTGGCAGTGTAAGGGGTGCCAGAAGGAGAGGTAGCTACAGGTCATCTACAGCCAAGGAGTTCTGTGTGTGTTCAAGAATTAAATAAGAAACCTTTTGTCTCTATCATCTCCGGCATGAAATCAAGGCGGTGTTGCCATCTTATCTGCATTGTAATTAGAAAGGTTATGCTCCTTAACAGACAACTCTAATTCTAGTGTACCATGCTGCCTCATGTGGGCGATGAGACATCTGTTGCCATAGTTTCCCCTCAGAGAATGTCAAGCAAATCAATGTGGAGCCTCTGACATAATTGGATTGTATCCGGCCATACAGGACCAAAGTTATGAAGGTTGCATTGGCTGTGAGTGAGTGAGAGCCTGACATAATTCAACATAATCCCATGCACATATTAAACATTACCATGGCAATGAGCCCACTAATAAGGCACACAATGGAAATAATGAGCACATTTTTTAACACTACAACTCTTTTGTCTTTTGTTTTTACACAACACATACAGTGTTCATATAAATGGCATATCCTGAATGGTTTTGAAAAAAACTGCTTATTTATACAGCAAATGCATCTAATGTCTAATCAGTCATCACTAATTACCATCCACATAGGGGCAATCTAAGTTTGTAGTTTCTATCATGCATAGCTATTCTGTGACTGTCAACAGGAACAGAGATGCAGGCCACACACACAGACATTAAAATGATGACATAATGAAAAATAAAAAATACCTTCTCTATTCTGGTCCTTAGCTTTTATTTTGTAAAACTTGCTCTGGAACTTACTTTATCACAGAGTTACAGTGATATTGTTTTGGTGCTTTAAATCTGTTCCTCCTTGATATAGTTTGCTTCTGATGTTACTGATCCTAGAATCAATTCAACTTCCCTCTGTGTAAAACCGATTTTTAAATGCCTAAATTGTGAATGTAGCCATATGTCCACCATATGTTTGAATGGATCTAGGTGTTGTGTTTTATGGTTTGCAACCTGCTTCTAAATGCTGCCTAATGATGATAAATGATCAGACATCATATCTTGGGAAAATAGTCATATCACTTTTGGTAGAACACCACAGAGCACACCACACGACTGATACTGCAGTCATGTTGATGACACATGAGGGCTTGTGTGCCAAAAATTGCAGCTATAAAGCAAAGCTACTTGCCCCCTACACCTCTGTTAAGTAGCTGTAATCTCTCATACATGATGGATAGCCCACCACAGGCACTTATGATCAGCTCAGTCCTTCCCTTGCTCTTTTCCCTCACCACATCCTCAGGCACCTGACACAGTGTGCATCATGAGTGTGTGTCTGTGGGAGCCAGCCCTACCCCTACCTCGCAGTCAAACAGCAGGTGCAGCTGCCCGTCGATCCATTCCTCGATATCCAGCCTCCTCTGCAGGTCCTTGCGGTTGTATTTGACTGTCAGCTTGCCCAGCTTGCGGTGTGCCGGCTCCTCTGTTTTGCCCGCTGCCTGGAACATCACCCTGGACTGGGTGTTAGGCTCTGACGCCATGGCTGCCACGGCTTTAGGAGAACCGTGGAAACACACTGAGCTCAAACACACACAGAGACAAACCAACGGGCTCTGACACGTTTGTTTTGCTCACCCTCTTCTGTCTTCTACTCTGCTTCTGCTTTTCCAGTGGGCTGGTGTTCCCACGCGTATCTCCTGTTATGTTGTTGTGTTTATGCTCTCCCTCTCTATAACCCCGGCTATGCTCCTTTGCCTGTCCTCTCTCTTTCCCCCTCTCTCTCACTGTCTGGCTCTCCTTCCCTCCTCTTGCAACACCCACTGGCTGCACTATCAGGAGGATGGTAATGAGATATGCCTCCGTGCATGTGTGTGAGTCTGTGCATGCATTTGTGTGTGTGTGTGTGTGTGTGTGTGTGTGTGTGTGTGCGCGCGCACACTCACTTCAAAGGGTGTGTGTTTGCTTTATGCTCTCTTTCTCTGTGTTATAGCAGGTGGGAGAGCAGAGTTCAATTACAGTGATAAAAACTAGAGAAAGGGTAAGAGGACAACCACAGCAATCAAGCAATCATATTCTGGCTGAAAACATGCCAACATGTATGCTGACATCACAAAATATGTGTGTTCTTTTATCTCTGATCATTAGATTTGTATGCATACTGTATATTATCAGAAACCTCTACATACCAACCCACCACCCACATTTTTGCCTTATATTTGCTCAGTAGGAGTGTCTAAAGTATTTGCCTGCCCATAAAGTCACAAGGGTTTGGCATGCTAAGGGCTCTTATGTTCGCAAACGCTCCCAACAATAGCTGGGTCCCCCTTACAGGTGAGCCAGGGTTCCTCTAGTGTGATGGCTGCCTTGCCCTTTATAACAGGCATTATCAGGTGTACGTTTAATAAGCCTTGAAGTCAAATTGGAATCCTCAGTTACGCACCCATTAATAATGGATGCTGAGGTGAGGACTATTTATGGCTGTTTAGAAGTCAAATGTCAAATAAAAGTCTTAAAACCATCAATGTTTGTGAAGTCAAATATCATCAGTAGCACATAAACCCAAGGTCAAAAATTCATAGTTGTACCTCCTGGTGCCAAACTATTACAGTTGAGACACAGCGACAACGGGCTGCAGAGTTTCCACAGATCATATTACGATATGAATAATGGGGTTCAGTTTTTTGTTTTGGCAGGGACTATCAATCAGCCATAGCTGCGCGTGTTCACCCACTGATGCACCGTCTGTTACAAATACTGAATTATTGAGTGCCTTTATCAGCTCACCTTTCCAGACAAACAAATTCATTCATCTTGTCTTTTGCTGCTTGGTTCTGCACCGTCAGGGTTGTCTAATAAAAAAGGTGACGCGCACCAGAGACTTGTGGAGGGCCTTCTTACCTCGGCCCCGGCCAGGTGATGCATTCTAGGTGGGAGAGAGGGACAGCAGGGACGGTAGCCTAAATGAGCTTGACCTCTACTGTTAAATCTTTACAGCTGGATGAAGATCCAATTGGCAGGAAGCTGTAGAGTTTGTGGATACAGTCTAAAACTCAACTCAGTTATGCCAATTATGATTCAGTCTAAGTCATAAAACCAATTCATTTAGATTTCATCATTTGAGAGGCCACTTCCTGCTTCGTCTAGTTGTTGATAATGTAAATGACTCATGACTCATCGCATACTGCAATTGGATGACTCAATGCATGAATCATCAGTATCACTACAATTAGGAAAAGACGATTGGGGGTCCTGTGAGTTTTAATGGTAAGTCGCGTTAATGATTACACTGTATGTGGGGTAAAAGTCTGCCAAAAAAGTATGTTTTACAATGCTTTGAGAAGAAAAAGTGTTTACCCTCAGCTGCATCTTGAGCTGTTGATGAGCTCATACTGCCACCTTCTGGATCAAAGCTTGGAATTTGGAAAGCTGTGACAAGTAAATCTAGCCCAAAACAATTCCTTTTCTGAGCACTTGGAGTCTTTATTTGAACGACAAAGCTCATATTAGCCTACCACCAGGTTTTTGTATTTGAATGTTGTTGTTTTTTTTACCTTGTTGATGGTTTTTTACTAGCAAGCATTTGGGACACTTAAAAAGTGCTACACAGACACACATATTTATTTATATTATTTTTCTCCAAAGAAAGGTTTTATGATTTGAAGACAATTTACTTTATATATATTAGGAATGCCAAAGTTAAAAAAAAAATCCTTTTTATTTACACTTTAAATTCAACATTATTACATTGTATTTGTATATTGTGTTTTTAATCAGGTTTTTAATTGGGTGAAATATTTCCATTGTCCTCTGGGAGCTGTATGACTGTTTGTAGTGTTATTTGTACTATTTCCTCAGGATGTAAGTTTGTTTTTCATGAGTGAAATCCATTATGACTAAATCAAAATTAGACAAATTCATTAATTTTTGTAGAAGTTGGGAAATTATTTTCAGTTTGCTCCCTAAAAAGGTTAAAGTTGTCCCTATTTTAGAGGGCAAACAAATACAAAGTTTTTTGTAAACCAGGGTTCTGAAGGGCATGACATGTAGACCATATCAGAGATAAACAAAAAAGAAAAAGAAAAAACATAGCCAACTGTGGCCTACATGGTCTGAAATTGCCAGCGAAAGCAGGTCAGTTCAGCCCTCTCTATTAAAGGCCATATCTCCCTATCACAATGTGAAAAATTACAATGTCGGACATGTCTCCAAGTGTCACATACACACATAGTCTCTGTCCTTGTTTTGTTTGGCGCCCCAGTAAAACCAGAAGGGAGTGGCATCTCAGGGGTGGAATTTCACTTCCTGTATCTCTCAGGTGAGTCACCTGGGCAATGTCGTCGATCGCTCAGGTATTCTTCGACATCAAACTGTTGAATATTTCCTGAGAGTTTCAGCGTTGGAAAGGATCAGACGAACAGATCCGCCTTGAGAGCGTTTGTGGAAGTTGAACAATTTCTGGGGTCAGAGCAGGAAGTCAGGAGCTTAAGGTTGATTTGTGAGAAGACGCAAAGTGTGTTTGCCTCATTTGCGGCCTAAACACTCGTCGAAGAAGTTGCCTGTTTTAAATAGCCTGATTGGTAAAGTTTTTTATTTTTTTTATTTCGGTACTGTCGTAGCAGGTGATTTCTGGATTTCGTTTGTGTGGAAATCTGTACAGGATTTTAAAAATGAATTCATTCCTTGTTGGACAATTGGGAGCGTCTGCGCTCGTGCTTTTAGTGTTACTTTTAGACTCCACTTCTGGCCAGGAGTCGGGCCAGGCATGCTTAGAGCAATTCAAGGAAGGTCGGGAGGATTTTGTCCTCGATGCCGACGATTCAGTGAAAGACGGAGCGACGTTTATTTCGTCGCCGAAACTGGATCGATACAAGGACTGCGTGAGCGCCTGCTGTAAAGAGCCGAAGTGCAACGTCGCCTTCATGGAGAGAGGAGCCGCAGAAGGCTTGATCAGCTCTTGCTTTCTCTTTGATTGTCTCTACAAAAAGAAATACGCCTGCCGTTTTGTCAGAAAGCAAGGATACATGACTTATATCCTGGACTCCGTTTATGAGAGTTATCTTAAAGTGGATGCCCCCCCAGGTAAGACCAAAACTCTATCAACATAAGGCCTACAATTTGCATGGCATGTGTTTTTATCAAAAAGCTCAACGTAGAGATGCATGTCGCAGTTTGGGCCCCCCATGTGGGTGAGATTATCAAGAGGGGCCCTCACCCTTTTATCCCAAATATCCTATATCTCATGTTCTCTCTCCAGATGATCTAGACCGTCCGCCAGTGGCCAACGGAGGCCAGGACCGAGTGGTCCAGCCTCAGGACACTTTGACACTGAACGGCATACAGAGCAAAGATGACAATGGGATTGTGTCCTACCAGTGGCAAATGCTCACCGGATATCAGTACGCAGTCATTCAGGTGAGTGAAGAGACTTCGCTGCAAAACTGATGTTGCCTAAAATCTTTAAGTATTTGAAACACCGGATTAGTAATCCGGTGTCTGATATTCCCTTCCAATGTCCACTTTTTTTTTTTTTTTTGGTCTACTGGTCACATTTGTAGATAATAAAAGATACAAACACTCTCTTTCCGTGCCTTGTAGAAAACAACCTTTGATGACCAGATTATGGTGTCCAATCTGACATCTGGGGTGTACAAATTCCAGCTGACCGTCACAGACACCATCGGCCAGTCAGACTCAACCAAGGTCACCGTCCTGGTCCTAACTCCTGAGCAGTCCGAGCGTGAGTATCAAGACTGAGCCCCAGCATCATCTGAATTTATTAATTTATACAGGACATTATTCATTCAAGTTTTCTTGCAATGCCTGGAAGACATGTTGGTCCTGTATGCCAAAGCTTTGACAACATTAGTTTCTCTGCAAATATAGACTCAATTTGTCTGAAGAAATGGTGGCGTTTCAGTAATAAACAGCAGTTGTGTTTCCACTGTGTTTGCTGACATTTCATTTGGCTTATTCAGAGTTGCCCAACTTGTGTTTAATGTTGGGACATGATACCCTCTGGTGCTTACATTTTCTAAGCAAATTCTTAATTTCCATAAGTCTTTCCCCTTTTATTTGAAGTGAGTGGTGATATTTTTTTCGTTAAACAATTAAATATCAAAATCGCAATTTCTGGACCCGCTGAGTTTTCTTTTGTTTTTGTTTTTCAATTCCAAGGAACTTAACCCATTGTTTGGCTTTTCAAATGCATGAGCCATTCGGTGTTAGTTGATTGCCAAACCTGTTATGACATGCTTGCCTAATTCCTGTGGACTGAATGACATAACAGAATGGAGATAGAGTGATAAAGAAAGCCCATGTTGGTTAGACTAGATTTGGATCTTGGTACAGTCAAATTGGAAATATATTTATCATAAAAAACAGAAATATGGAAATAGCAGTTTGGTAAATGATATCTCTTTTTGTCACGTGATAATACCCCGTCACTTCCCTTTAAACACTTCAGAGAAAGCCGCAGTAAGGTTCTCTTGGCACGTTTTGTTACTTCAGAAAAAAGGAAGTGTGTTTATGTGGTTTTTTTACTGCTCTCTTAGTACCATCCCACTCTCACCACCCCTGACTCAACAAAACACGTCAGTCTGGTTACAGCGTGGGTTACACAAACAAGATTTCAGCCACCTGTGTAATCCTCTTCTATATTGATTTAAAAGTACTCAACTTGTGGCTGTATTTGCAGCTTGTGGGTTGATTGTAAACTTAAGGACAAGTAAAGACTTTTAACCATTCAGCTGCTCAGTTAGAGATTAAGAGCTTGTGTCCTAAATAGTGTGAAGAATGTGCTTCAGTGGAATAAGACTGAGTATGGCAGTGACTACATGACAATGCTGCCACTTTAACACCACAATAATGAATAGATTGTATACCAACTAAACCCATCTGAGATGGCAATTGGTCATGAATACATGAGAACAGTTCCAGTTCCTTGAATCATTTCTTGAAATGGCTATAGTGTGCGTGAGCACTCTGGTGATATCTATCATCAACCACATGCAGACAACCTACATCACATGTTCTAACCTCACTGTCTAGCTACACAACACACCGTCTATTTTTCTGAGTTGCCTTTCTCAATGGAGGACAGTTTCATGTGCAATTATGCGTCTGTCTACTCATGAGCCAAGACACCGAAAGCAGGAAGCGAGGACAAACAACAAAAGCAGCATTTTCCAGCCTTTGAACTGATACGTGTGCCGTACATAAGACAACTTTGATCATGTCAACTATGTTTCACCATTAGTAAGCCTTGGTGTGAGTGTTAGTGCTATTTCTCACTTCACTGAACTGATTCTTTTTTAAAGCGGGGGGGGGATAAATCATTAACTTTCAAACTTAATACTTCTTAAAGTGATAGAAGCAGTTTTAAAGTCAAACAACTATAATTAATTGTTAAGCAAACAGTGGGGCACATCAAGGCAGTAATCAAAATATATATTGGGGGGACTCCCAATATATTGATAGGCGAATACATTGCTATTCTACACCTGGCTATGTGTTCACTTAATGCTTACGGCCTTGTCAAACATAATGCTTTATTTTGTATCCCTCCAGACCACTGTATGGTTCCAATGAAAATTGGACCGTGTCGCGGTTCCTTCCCTCGCTGGCATTATAATGCAGCCTCCGAGAAGTGTGAGGAGTTCAAATTTGGGGGCTGCAGGGAGAATCTCAACAACTATCTCTCAAAGGAGGAGTGCACCAATGCCTGTGCTGGCTCAGGTATCTGTGTTATCAGCTTTTATACTTGAAGTTTTTATGTGGTGTGACGTTTTATTTGGTCACAGATATATCATATTAAGGTAACTGGCAGCATGTTAAATTTCTGTTTGACTATAGTCCCCTTTTTGTTGATGCCTAGGGTTTTTTTTTCTTGAAAAATGTTAGGATCATGGTGAATATTGGTTTGGGCTATGTGTTGCTTTCACAAGGATCTCACTGGGGTAACAGCATGCATTGTCGTCTGCTACAGTGTCTTTTTGATCCTACTGGGGGTTTCCAAGATCACAAATGTTCAAATCCAGCTAATAGTGGCATTAATATCATCAGCAGCAGTTATCTAACACAAATATTCAGAGAGAGAACCTGAAATTACAAGCCTGGCTATATCCGACGGTTACAAAATGCCTATCTACATCTCTAAAACTCCTACAGGCACATGTTATATCTTGTTTGTTTAATCTGTACAAAAACAAGATATTTTGGTTTGGTGCGGGGTATCAGACTACCTCTACGTCATTGTGTACATTTTTTTCTTCTTCCTTTTTCAGAAAAAAAAAGTAAAGGCGGTAGAGGTTTGCCAATCACCGTCCCTCAAGGTAGGTGAAATCTGCTAGAAATACTACGTATTGTAGCTCCTGACACAATTTTCTCAACTTCATTAAACGATTGATATTGCAAGTGGCAATTTGTATGTGTGTGTGTGTGTCCCAGAAGAAAGATGTAATGCTCCGTGTAAATCAGAGGAATTCACCTGTGCGAACGGCTGCTGTCTGGATCGGGCTCTGGAGTGTGACAAATCTCCACAATGTAGCGACGGCTCAGATGAGCAGAAGTGCGAGGACTGTAAGCAGTGACTATGCAAACTGGGCTTCATTTTCATACAGGCCCATACAAATATACACTGATAAAATGTTTCCATGAACAAAAGGCTAACTTCAATTATGTCCTGTGTGCTTATTAGTGGAAAACAAATTTCGGATTCTGCTGCAGATTCCAGTTGATGAACAAAAAGGTGATTTTGAACTTTCATTCTTTATTTTTTGTGCGCTTTTCAAACCTTTTGGGCACGATGATTTGTGAATGTATTGTAATTGAAAAAAACACGCCCCCGTTTTCTTTTTGATACTCTGTTAATAAAGTTTCTGTCGTACACAGTGCGCTGCACAGAGGTGCCTGACACAGGAAGCTGCAGGGACAGTTACACCAAATGGTACTACAGTCCCCTCCAAAAGGATTGCTTCCGTTTCAACTACGGTGGCTGCAATGGAAATGAGAACCGATTTGAATCGAATGAGCAGTGTATGAGAGTTTGCCACGGGGTAACAGGTGGGTTATTATCAATGTTAAGTGTCATTTTACAGATATCCTGTCCTGGTAAATTGACATCCTATCTGTGCTGGTAAAATAAGCAGAATACCACACATCCCGGACATCTTTTATACAGACACACTGGTGCGAGGCCACATATGAGGCACATGAAGAATGTATCTTTTCCCCACACTCATTCTCCAGCCAGTCCATTTTCCACTCATTCTTTTTTGTTATTTATTTTTTTGTTGATGCAGTGTTTATGTTTAGGTTGTCATTTTTTTCTACTGCTGTCTAAGTGGTGCCAGCACATTCCACTGCCTCAGGCTGTTTTCTCACATTGTTTTCTAATCAACTATGACCTGTGGGGGCCCAGGGGGAACCGTTGACAACTCGGACACAAAACTGTGAACTGGGTAAAATGTAAATCTAAACTCAGAATAAGTAATCTATCAGGAAGGTCTGCTTTTATGTTAATGTACAAAACTGATATGAAACTACTACAAACAAATGTAATTGGTTAGTCACTTGTTTTTTAAGTGATGCTGCTCCAAGGACATGATATTGCAAAGGAAATATGCTTTAAGAAGTTTAAACTGCTTTAATCTAATTGAACAAATGACTACATGGAGGAAAACAGACAGAACTGTTTGATTTACCAGTCACATTGTCTGTTTTCAGTCACTGGGCAGACACTGACAGTTTTAGCAACTGGTTGGTAAAAGCATTCCTGCAAATTATTTAGCCGATAGAGTCAGAAAACATACCTGAATCTCAGAGGAAAAGTATGTATTTGGACAAGGAAGAAGAAATTTAAATAAGAAATACAAGAAAATATTTCTGGCTCTGCTGCATTGATTTTTGATTAAAAAAAAAAGAAGAAGAAAAGACAATTGTCCACCATGAGTTTGACAATGTTTCGGTTTATAAAGCTAAATTGATGGGAGTACTCTTTTAAAAGTGATGCAAGTTTTGTGTTCACAGCTGCCCACAAGTGGCCAAGAAATGTGTTATTGCAGGTTTAATTCCCCCTCATAACAGAGGGCAGATGTGTGTCGGATGTTATGTAGCACATAAAGTCTAAAGCCACGTTCTGTCTTTTTTTGTATTTTAGAAAAGGACCTATTTTCAAGAAAGGAGTCATTTACAAACAAAATGTCTCAAGGCAACACAGGTATGATAACCTTTTAATTTTTCAGTCTAGACTAAAAGGTTAAAAATACAGCATACTTTAAAAAAACGATGCAGCTCCATCAGCATTGACTTCCTGTTTATTGCTGTTCAGTGATGTTGTCGAAGCACCATCCTCTTCCTGCCCACTTTTTTCCGTTCGCTGAGTTGCTGAGAGCAGCATTTGATTTTGTTACCTGCTGTTTCAGCTTTGCAGCCTTCCATGTAGGGTCTTTAAAATGACTAAAATAAGATATTTTTATTTAACAGGTATTGTAGCGATAGCTGCCCTCCTGGGTGTGGCCATCTTTGTCCTACTAGTCATCCTGGTGTACTGCCTCATGAAGGGAAAGAAGAAGTCTTCACAGCACCACCGTGTGCCCGTCAACACCGCCCCAGTCAGCTTGGAGGACAGAGAGCGTCTGGTCTACAACAGCACCACCAAGCCCATCTGACCCCTCTGTCCTCACCTTTCGACCCGCGTCCTGGTGGTGAATGACATTGGTTGCCAGAGCTGTGTTGTAAATTGAACAAACTCATTAACGAGAGAGGAGACAATGTCCGTTGACAAAGTTTAAATGCTGGAGGGGAACTCTTTTTATTTGGTCCATTTCTGGATGTATTTAGGGTAATGCACATAGAAGGCACAACTAGAATGTCTTCAATGATAAAATGTGATGTATTTTGATTTTTAGCTTTTTTTTCAATACAGTGGCCTGTTAAAAGAGATTGTTGGTTATCTGTGTGTACTCTGGTTAACAGGGAAGGATTGTCATTAGTTTGGAGGTATATGATAAATGGATATTATTGGATCAGCTTATATTCCTAAATGTATTTTACTTTGTTGTATTTGCTTTCATTAAACAATATGATAGTCGTTAGTGAATAGGTCTCTTTAAAATAAAAGTCAGTTAAAAAGTTAGATCATAATTGTCACCAGGTCCACATTGGTCCGTTACTTCAAAGTAAAAGTCAGAGATCCCCTCGCGTCGTCTTAAAACTGAGGTTGTATGTAATGTCATGTGTCATGTGGTGATCCCTTCAACTTCCCAAAGTCCACCACCTTTTTCACTCTTGTCAGATGTTTTTTTATCCTCTTTTTAAAACCATTGTTACATCCAATTACACATGCATGCATAATGTTTTAAATAATCTTAAAATTTTGAGGACATATTTTACTTAAAATTATTTTCTCAATGATTTTTTAAGTGTTTTTAGAACGAGCATAATGCATACATTATATAATGCTTATTGGTACCTTTTTTATAAAGCAGCCTGGCTGTTATATTTACCTTCACATCTTTGTACATATGACCTTTATATAGGTTTCTATAACTGTAGCAGTATCATGATGTTTATGCTAAATAAATGTACTAATTCCAAAAGAACTTGTATTGTCTTGACTTTCTAGTAACCTCCCTCAGAAGCCAATTCCCCTTTTTAACTATGATACATCTATCCAATCCAAGCTTCTCATAGGACAAATACTTACATATTTATCATTTTAATTTTAGGGTGAACTTCAGTAATGCCACGTGTAGCTTTTCCAGTATGCAATCATAAAAATATAGACCATTCAGTGCCTACAATAATACTTCTGTCTATTTAGTGTCCTGCCATATCTGAACTTTCACCATGTGTGATCAATTAAGATTATTCAAAGGATTTATGCTGCAGAAATTTTCCTTTTGTTACACCATGACTGTATCTAGAGCACAGCCACAGCAGTTTAAAGTTTAGCCTTGGATACAGTGACATCTAGTTAGGTGATCTCTACAGGACACTGCAATCTGGTTTAAAATAGATTTGGTAAATAAAATAGATTTAGACTAAACCACAGGTGCGGTTTAAACTCTAGCCTCTTAGGACACAACAAGGGGGTCTAATATGTGAGTTTATTCCACACAACACAAGTTGAACTCATTTTAAACCTTAAGCTACAGTCACATAATGATCACATCCACTGTGATCTATTATGATGTTTTCCCACAATACAACACATTCGTCTATAGAGTTGTGTTGTCTCGAAATAAGAAATCGTCCTGAACTGAACTTTTTTCCTTAAAGTTTTGAGAATATTTTTCCAAATATTTTATCAGATAATTGGAAATAAATAGTGTCCTTCTCTAGAATAATAATCCAGTGTGACCTACACATGGGACAGAGACATTGCTCTTTGTTACCACCAGATGACGCCATGGGCTCATTAGATATTGAACTAAGCAGAATTGTGCAGTTAATCAGATCACTACAAGTTACACAAACTATTTCTTTGATTTTAAAATGTGTCTTTTAAAGAAGCAATAGAATAGGGCAATTTAAGGCAATAATGCTGCACACTGGAGAGAATTAATTCTGCAAGAGTCTGTTTGTATGACAATAAGAGCTGGATTTTCAAGTATTGTATTATCTCTTTCAATAAACTCGTCCAGCGTGTTGTTTTTCACAGGCACCCTATATAAGAGCATAGAGGGGGTTGTGCAAACCAAAAGCGCATCTCTCTATTTAATCAACTACACATAAATTAGCATCCACCCAATTGATTCACTGAAGCCATGCTTTGTGAGCCCCCCAGTCAAATGACCTGACCGTCTTGAATGTAATTGGCAGGGTTACAATTTGTCATGTCCTTTCACAAGCCTTTCATTGGTTTCCATGTATTCTTCCATGAGTGGAAGTAATGATACTTTAATAGAAGAACGCATTCACACGTTTGTTTCCCTCCTTTTTAAACGACCTCCTACTGAAAGAAGTTACCGAACTATGCGGACCAGATGTTCAGATGTGGGAACACCAGACACTGGTCTGTCAAAAACAAGCTGTTTCATGTTACATTTAAGTAATCCTCGTAAATTAGAATCTCTCAAGACCGGTGAACCTTCTTGCCTTTTTGAAAACAACTTTTTTCAGAAAAACGTAAAACGCCTTTGGTGTTTATTTTAAGGTACCTATTTGTGTATATTTGTTGGGAAGTGACAAATGTGAACTAATCAACAAAATGTGTCTTGTAGCAACAGCAGTTACTTAATTAACTTGGAGGGTCAATATGCAACATTGGGCAATAAAATACACATGTTGCATGTTTTACTATTTGCAGTTGAGATAAGTCAGAACCAGAAAGCGGAAATTCACGTCTTCTTGATTTGGTGTTCACTTGCGTTCACGGTTCACTACCAAATTGTAGATACTATATTTCCGACAGGCATTGAAGGCAGCATCAGTTCTTGCAGTTCTTCAAAGATGCATGCGACAGTGTTTGTTTGGTAGATGGACTGCAGTCAGTACAAGCTGAAGACCTGCGCTGGGACGTGTGTGTCTCTCTGAGTCGCTTTTAACATGTGGGGGGAAAAAACAGTGGAGTAATTTTAAGATTTTCATCAAGAAAGTGCAGAGGAAAGTTTTACTGAGGACAAAAGTTGACGGGAGGAAAGACGTTGTCGAATTTGGTACGTGAACTGCTTTTGACAACTTTACCAAATCTTAGCTCAACGTTAACTTAGCTATGATGTCAGTTAAGCTAACGGTATGTAAAAATGATTCCTCTTCTGTAGTTATTCTGTAGTTATTGAATTTGTGGTTTTGATGGCTGTTATAAAAAACAAACTAACGTTAAACATGTTATTAGCTTTGTCAGCCGCGTCTCACTGTCGTTTAAACTAATGAACAAGGGGTGGATCGAGTTGACCACCTTAGCAATGCTCCATTTCAGCTAAACAAACTAACGTAATACAATTGCTACAGAAACCTAGCTATGCAACATCTGCATGCGTGCATTTGTGCTTATGTGCAAGCCACGTTTTGGAGTTATGTTACACCTCAACCTGAACCCCATCAACTTTTTGTGCATTAAATGCAGATATTTCATACATATTTTAGGTCAGTTTTGCTTCATATAGTTACCCAACCTCCAATATATACTGCAGCCCTGGAGGGGGGCAGTTTCTGTCAGATAAGTAGTGTTTGTCTTGGAAACAAAACACTTTCAGTTGGGTGAGCTTTGATCAGCTGCTGGAGACTACTTTTTTTATTTTTTTAAGAGGATGAGATTTTTCCACACAAGCATTGATGTCACATTTAACTTGTGAGACAAACCAACTTCCATGCTGCCGTTGAATCATTTGTTATTTCCTCTTTCTCTGCATCTCGTTTCCCCCCCTATGGCGGGGAAACAAAAGCTAATTGTTTTTTTTTTAATGAGCACCCCAGTGAGACATAGTGAGGTTTCAAATGCAGGCTGTTCATAGGTCAATGACTCTCCCCACCAGCTGTTGAAAAAGAATGGGGCACAATAATCAATCAGTTGCCAGTGAAAAGTTCCATCTTTTACTCCTTTTGCCCTCACTTGACCTTTCAGACAATAAGTCTCAACATCATTTTGGATAAATGTTGCCTTAATGCGACAAACAGCGCTCTCTTCCAGGTGGTCCAGACAGGAAACAGACCAAGTGTGTCTTGGATTTCAGAGTTGGCACTTTATTCCTTCTTTCCTAGTCTTGGTATGTTGCAGCTGTGATAAAATGAGCAGAGCTGCAGAATACAGAGGTGGTTTCATCTAGAGATGGTCTGACACCATTTTTTTGCTTCCCGATACTGATTCTGATACCTGAACTTGCGTATCGGCCGATACGCAAGATACTGATCCGATATCAGTTTGTCATGTTTTATGTTTTAACAGCTGTATACTACTATCCCTGTATAGATGTGATATTCTTTCTATCTTTGTTGTCGGTCTGGCTCAGGTTAAACTCTTTGTAAAACATGAACAAACACAAACAACGAATGCCACAGAACTTTCTTTAATTATCCAGTTTGATGGTTAGTTATAATGGAGAAAATAAAATAAATAAAGTACTTTTAACGTCGATTTTCTTTAGGGCTTTATTACGTGGTATTGGCTCGGTGCATACACTCCAGTACGATAGATACCATCGTTTTAGGCAGTATTGGAGGCAATACCAATACTGGTATTGGAACATCTCTAGTATCATCTTTGGAGACCAAAACCTGCTTCATTTACTGGAGGTGCCATTGTTCTGTGTGCGGATGTGTCATATTGTTTCCTTTTGTTTTTAAGTTGTAAGAGTACAAAAGAGGTTTGGAGAGACATGTAGTTATGGCCAGGGACGGTGGGGTCAAAGGTTGTAATTGCAATGAAAAATCAATAAAAACATTGAACAGAACAAAGGACCTGCTTTTTGAACGTTTTTCCTAAGTCACATTCAGTATTTGTCATATACCGGTTGAGTGGTCTGTGTACCTTAACATTTAAACTTTCCTAGTTTTCTGCATCGTATCAAGTCAAATCCCTGTGTACATTGTTCATTTGGCGAATAAAGCGATTCTGATTTGGATATTATATGACCATAAAGTTCCTGCTTTACTGCTCGGATTACATTGTGAGAGTGTCTACTTTAAACAAGATCTGACAACTTTGTGTGTTTGAAAGTGAAGAGTGTGCGCCATAAGTGATAAAGCATGCCAGACACTGTTTCTGTTATTACAGTGTTCACAAGCCCCCACAATGGCACACAGGAGCTGTTTGCCTGCAGATGTGGTGTAATGCACCTTTAAATGGGTACTCTCCAATTCTATTTGTAGACTTGCTGTCTTATTTTACCCAGCAGTCTTCAACTCTTCCCTCCAAACACTGGAGAACATTATGGAGGACTGCTTTCCCTCTCGTCGTCGACCATTTATCATTTTAAAGAACCGGAAATCTTCACTTGTCATTTGCAAATTAAGATGGAACTTGCCAACTTTACTTTCCAGGTACGCATTCTGTGGTTATAGGTCACATATGAGAAGGTGAAAATTGCTATTTCTTCTTTTTCAGCACAGCAGGGAATGATTATTCCACCATTAAGGGCTATTTTGGCCAGGATGAACGTGCACCATATGGACAAATCTCCTCACAAGTGCCCTGTGGGTGTTCATTGGGAAGGATCCCTTATCCCCCCATCTGCATGCTCACAGATGCAGCAGACTAAAATAAGAGGCTCATATGTTGTGTGTGTGTGTGTGTGGGAAGTTACGGGCAGTGCTTTTGGTTAGGGCAGTGCTTTTGTGAAAGCTGTGAATTTGATTGAGGTGAAGAGTGACCGTGAGGGTTTGTTTCCCCCAGTTATTGTTTCCCCCAGTGAATGAAAAGCTGTGACTTAAGGACTCTGTGTCAGGGGACAAATGGCAGGAATAATGTGTGAAAGAGGGTACTAACAGAAAGGTTGTTTATCAAGGGATATATTTTCTGCCTGAGTAGACGGGGTTACAGGGTGAGAAAGAGGTCTTGCAAGTTAAACATGGCATCAGTGCTGAAAAAATATAGACTGTCTCAGTCAGCCTGCAGGACCCTGGACCTCTGTCCTGTCATGTCAGGTTTGAGTTTTAAATGTTCTGAAGATAAACATCCATGACTGATGGTGTATAAAAGAAACCCGTACCACCGTCTCTGACTTCAGACATCCCAGGGGGCTTATGTCATACGTCCAGATTCCCGTGGGCCTAGTTGGGGCAGACGGTGAATGCAACGTGATCCGGTAGGTCTCCGACTGTGAGAGAGGAGTGCAGCCAGAATTCTCTGGACTATTTTTGGCTGTTTTTCCTCCCATCTATTTGCTCCGCTCAAGGAAAAAACAAACTGTGCTGTTAATTGTTGCGCAAAAGGTTGATAAAGTTCTCTTTCTTGATTTAGATGCTGGATCAAAACTGTATGTAATTAGTTGTGAGCATCATCAGTTTGCAGTAGGGCAGCTGGTGGCGGACGGGAGTTTTCTTTGGTGATTTGAATGTAAGCTCAGTCCATTAATTGTCAGCAAGCTTGGCATCCAATAAAGCTTTATTTGGTTGAATAGCATTTCACATCCTCACTGACTTGTCTGTGCCCAATATAACTCTCGAAGAAACCAACAAAGTAGCTTGTCACTCCCAGAGCAGAAGTCTTGGTTTCCTTTGGCTTCTTTTGTAAACATGTTCAGTGGTTTCACTTCTCTCATAACCTTGACAGACTATGACCGGTTAAAAAAAATGCTCCAGATAGTTGTTACACCTCCCCAAGGATCCTTTTCTTTTGACAAGTTAGGCCCGCGGCCTTGGTTCAAGGTATATGTTTGTTGTTGCGTATTTTCTCATAGTGAGGCTTTTAACACATTTGCGTTGTGATGACTCAGTATAAATGTTCTCTTTATTTGCATGAGTGCTGTATCTTAACCAGCATCTGCCCCCTTAATTATCTGTTTGCTGTATTTTAAAGGAAGGAATTCAGGCTTTGACTGCCTGGATCAGTGTCATGCTTGGCAATTAGATGAACAAGGACTGAAGAAGTGATCTATGGCAGGTCTGTCTTTTAATAACCATCAGATTGGCTCTGGTAGCATCTGTCTCCAATTATGGGGCACGTTGCAGATTCCCATGCAGGAGGTTCATGCAGTCATCAGCTGTGGGAACCGAATGCTATCCATTTGGGTGAAATGCAGCTAGCAACTAGTTCAAGCACAGGTGTCCAGCTTGGCATGAATGTTAAGCCTGTATAGTGTTTTCTTTAGGATTGAAATTTGACCATGCCCCTTCCCTAGGAAAACAAGGTTTTGGAATTGCCAAATGTCAGCAAACAAGAGGTGAAAGTTAATGAGTTACAATTGTTGAATTCTGTCCAGATGTGTTAGGATTGTGGGTTAGACAGCTTTAGCGTGTCCTGCTAGACATTTTCACTTTCTACACCCAAACCATTTCCTACACCTATTGACAGCCTTTGATAAGACATAGGAAAAACACTTTTAAGACCCAGACGTCTACAGCACATCTAGTTTTTGAGCCCAGTATTTCTAGTCTAGCCTCTCATTGACCAAAGACCGATTAGCATAGTTTTGGTCTTTAAGCGGGGTTAGCTAAGAGGTCATAGTAGGTGGGATTAACAAGATTTGATCAATTCACTGTTTACTGAGACAAGTTCGAAGCATGACCCTCAACATGAATACTACTCCTGCAGGGTACACATTCTAACCCCCTCCCACTTGAAAATCAATCGGTCAAAGGCTGTTTGATGAGGCTTTATTACTGGAGAATGTCACTGTAGCAGCACTGCATTGACTAAGCGCAAATCTCCGTTTCTTTGCTTTAAAAAATGCAACAAAATGACTGATTTCAGTCAGATCCATGTTGAAGGCACAACAGATTAAAATAGAGACGTAGGACTCGTCACTTTTGACACCAACTGTTTATCAGTGGAATATGATATAACCATCAAAATAAATGTGTATCCTGTTAACCATGTGCCTTTGTGCTTGCATGTGTGTCCTTTTGCATGTTCATTAGATAAAAAAGAGGAAACACTCATCAAAACAGTGCACCACTGTGCTGCTAATCCTCAAAAACGCCACAATTTTTACACCTAGTTGGCTTATCAGTCCAAAAAAAAACGTACGTGTCATTTTGATACGGTGTATGTATTGAACATATTGTATTGCTATATTCCCTGGTGCTTTGCTGTAGGGTGAACAAACAATAATAATAATAATAATAATAATAGTGTATTAGCTCTTCAATTTCTTGTCAAAGCTCCACTTGAGTCCGGCCTGCAGCTGCCAGGGACCCTACAGTGAAGCAGTAATCTTAATGTGTGGATCTAGTGCTGTGGCTTTCCTCCTTGCATTCCTGCACATCTTAATTGGCGAAGCTCCTGGCAGTGGTCTCGGTTTTGCCTCGGTTGGCCTGGCTGTCAGCTCGGCACAGTGGCCAGGAACCGCACTATGAACAATGCCCATCCTAATCCCTGAAGAATTCCTACTCCTCTGATCTAGCTGGCCTAAGAATGTGATGTTTAAAAGGCCGGAGGCTCACCAGGAATCGCAGCGAGAAGAGTTCTCATGCACACATGTCTTCCATGTTAATTTGTTATAAGGAGCCAGAG
Source organism: Etheostoma cragini (assembly GCF_013103735.1). Taxonomy (NCBI): domain Eukaryota; kingdom Metazoa; phylum Chordata; class Actinopteri; order Perciformes; family Percidae; genus Etheostoma; species Etheostoma cragini. The sequence goes on along the minus strand of NC_048426.1, from coordinate 16,410,626 downwards.
TGAGGCAGTGATGTGAGAAGCTGGCAGCACAGTGGCTCTTAGGGGACACACCTCATCATTAACGGCACCGCAGCCTGGCATGAGTGATTAGAAAAATCCATGCCACCAGGGGGTGAACCTGTAATCTCACTGGACAGTTACTGTGATAATGAGAGTTTTGTTTTGATGTGACATGGATTTATTTGTAACACTAATAAACAAGGAAGGCTTATATAACATGTTGTTGGGTTCACCGGATTCATTTTTCAGTAATTTCATGTAGCAAACACTCATATTTGTAGTGGTCACCTTTCTTTTTGTAAAGCAATTTAATTAAAGATGCCTAATTGATATTTATATAGGTCAAATGGCAGTCATTGAGGTTCTCAAATAACATTTACTTTGTAGCTTCTAAGTCTCCTGGGTGTCCATGGGTGTCCTGCCCTTTCTCTACGATTAGCATTAACTCATGTCACAGTTGCCTCCACTGTTCATACCTCAGTCCCAGCTTTTCAATATTTTAGCAAGTGGCTGAGCCGGCACAGAGCAGGGGAATGGGAAGAATTTCCTTTTTATATAAGACCTAAATAGACTTAATGCCTTCAGTGAGAAAGCACACTTAAAAAGACTATCACAAAGTAAAGAAACACAGTTTTATTTCTTAAACAAGAACTCACCACTAATGAAAAACGGTACCATTAGATATACTGTAAACCCTGACATGAAGTGCCTGAATTCTGTTTGACCCTTCATGTTTTGTTTTGTCAGCTTCAGAGGCCTGAGTGCCATGCCAGAGGGGTCCCAGTGTGCTCTCCACCAGGGCCCAATGGGGGAAGGTAAGATCAATGCAATGATATTGAGTATGACCCGTGCTCTGGTAATTGCTGCATATGAATTGAACAGTCTTATAACATGGAGTTTTAATAAGTAGGATTATTCTTAATGGTATATCTGGTTACCCTGGACAGTGTACTAACATAACAAAGAAGTACGGAGGTAAGTGGCAAAAATTGAGGAATAGAGGAAATTTAGAAGCTTCAGCTGAGAAAGCAGTGAGCTCCCCACCTACAGTCCAGACTAGCAGAAAGAGTCTTTGTTTGGTTGTGGAGCTCAGCCAACCCCGTTCATATAGCTGAAACCCCTGAAAACTCACACATCAAACCAGAATGTGTCAGAATCCCCGACAGCCAAGATGGTTGGTCCAACCAGCGGCGCTGACCTTTAATGTTGGGGTCACTGAAATTATATATTATTTTAGTGTTCATTATCTTCAGTCACAGAGCCCCAACATTAACACAGGGCCTCTTTGTATCTGTTTGCCTGCTATGCCCCCCCCCCCCCCCCCACGCCTCTGCTCTTCTCTACTGAACACATTTGGCGCTTGGCTTCCACTTTGGCTGAAGAATACCAGTGTGTCAATTGTTCCCATTTTCCTCTGCGCCTGTCCCTTTTGGAGGTTTTTGGCTGGGGGAGACGTGTGCCACCCTCACGAAAATGTGTGTCTCCATTTTCCTCAAAAGTCTACTCTGCACCGACTAAACATTCTCAAAGCTCATTTTGCAGCTCACATATCCATTGTGAAATGACTTTGGCATGACAGAACACCCACTTGCAGTTGAACCATTTTTTTGGAATGGTTTTGTTTGAGTTAAAGTGTGACTGGCCTTACCCCTCCTGCTGTGGATGGATGGATGGTAATTAAGGGGCAGGGCTGGTGCTAATACGCTATCTGTGTGTGAGGTGATGAGTGGATGTGGTGAACAGGCAGGAGGAATGCACATGGTGATAGGAAAGCCCCTCTGTCTGGTCAAGGGAAACAATAAAAGGTTGGGAAGCCTATCCAGATCCAATTCTTCTAAAGGTGCAAAGAGTTTTTAAGTGGAAATAAGCCATGTTGATCATTTTCACCACCAGCAGGCTTTGAATGGTGCTAAGCTTTATCATGCATTACTTTCTTTTGTTATTCTGCACTTTGAATTCCTTTTCCAAAATAATTGTATGACAGGAACTTACATAATACCCATCATAATGTCCACCCAAGCTAAACTTTCAACACCACATGAGAAATATTTTAGGTTAAAAAGTCTGGCCTGTCAATCCAATGACAGTAGCTCAGCCAGGCATCAACAGACCTGAGGCAGCATGAAGCATCTCTTTCAAAGATAAGAGTTCCCTCTGACCTACTTAACCCCAGGCAGGAATGTAGCTGTGTGTGCAGAATGTACAGCTTTAAAGGGATTCTGGGGGACGGACGGATCATCTCCATTCACTGCAGCTTTTCCAGACCAGTGGGCATAGAGTTGTGTGGATATAGATGTATGATGGCAGGGATGGCTGCGTCTCTGAGTGGGCTTGTCAATGGAGCTCCTGGACTGGAACTCTCTTTCTGCTTAATCGCCTGTAGCATTACTCACAGGCAGCCTCAGGTTAGCCAGCAGCAACTCCTGTTCAAGTTTTGAAGTCACACTCCCAACACCCCCTCATCCTCTTTGTCCACATCTTACTAGTGTTGCGAAAGTCAATTTAAATAATTATGTAACCTAGCCTATATTGTGATAGAATTCCACATCTACTCATTGTATTTAATTCCATTGTTTGGTTTAGTTTCCCTAGTCTGAACAAAAGAGTGTAGTTCCATGTAAATGATTTTACAGCCTTGTATAATGGCATTCCTCCTATAGAGTTCTTCCAGTGGATTACCCACATTAGTTACAGGCTCCCTGCTTTGGGTGTCTCCTTTTAGATGGCCTCTTAGAAAGTCATTTGAATCAATAAAACTCTCTATCAGCTTCCTCACAACACTTAACATTCAGTTGACGTTTTGTAGACAGGCATGCAGTGCATTAGAATATTTTAGTGACACTGCAGATGTAATGCTAAACACATTGCTGGCTTAATCATGTTAATTACATGTTATTGTAGATGGTTTATGTCATTAATGCTGTTGTGTCTTGGAATTTATTGTACAATAACAAAATCCCATCCCTACTCTATTTAGTAAATGCACATAACAAACAAGGAAGTAAGTACCAAAGCAAGCTGTCAAATTCCTTATTTGACTGCTGTGTACAGTAGGTGTTAATAAAGGTTTAAACTACAGGAGAGACATCACACCCTTTATTGCACTCCATGTGATAAACGGCTTACTGTGAAGTGAATTAAGTGTTCCACCCTGAACTTCCACAATTCACACAGCTGTCCTTGCCACCAGCCTGTGTGGACTCCGCAGAGAGGTGTTAACAGGTGGATAGTTTGGTTGTAGACTATCAAATTGGTGGTGAAGTTTACAATTGACTCACACCTCGGGGCACAGATGGTGTGTGCTGTCCAGAGGAAATGTGAGTTTTGTTTGGATCCAAAGCTGGCTGTGTGCAAGTGCCTAAAGGGCTCTTTAAAGGGGGCTTGTTTATGGAGGAGTTTCCTAAGTGGATCATCACATGCCTATGCACTGAGGTTAGCTGGCACAGCTGGATCTTTTAAAGGCAAGGGTCCAGCAAAGGCGAGGTATACAGGATTACATTTGAGCTTTTTGAGGAGTTTTGTCCTATTGGAACTTTAATGCCTGCTTTTCTGAAACATGTCTTCTTTAATGCCGGTGAAAGGATTTTGTCCTTTTACACTTCCTGTTTTAAATTGGTTTATGTCAAAAGGTTCAATCCACAAACATGTAAATGTTGATTCTTTCATTTTGTAGTAGCTTTCCTGAGTATTTTGCTGTAATGTTCCTGTCTGGTCTGAGAGTAAAACTTTTACACGAGCATTTTAGGAATATAAAAAGTTTTCCAAAAGAATCCTGATGTTAAGTAAATGAGTGAGATTTGTAGACTACACAAAACCCAGTTAGTTTCACTTTTAAACATCAGAATTTCCCCAGAGCTTCCCAGTAGAGCGTTTTGACCTTGACTGTCTGTGTGGAATGCAGGTTCAGTTTGCATGTGTGTACTCAGCCTCTGTTGTCCACGCGGTTTATTTACCAACCTTCAAGCTAATTATTAACCGCACCTATTGACGTCAAAGGCAGGTGAAAATCAAACCAACTTGTACATTTAAAGGACGTTTTAAAGCAGAAAACCCTTGACGTGTCCAAAATTCATTCCTCCTTCAAGGGATGAGACATCAATCCAGGCCATCTGTCTGTGTCTAGTCACCACTGTTCTGATCGTGCTGTTTGATAATAGTCTGTGAAACTCGGGGCCTAATCCTCTGAGGCACCTTGTGTGCTTGTACCTCCTGCCCTCCTGGGGGGCAGCCATTCACCGTTGCCAGGTGGGGAGGAGTTTTTCCCAAGGGGATCAGTGTAAAAACTAACTCCCTGTGTCCCAACAGCCACCGGGGGAGGAATTGAGTGCCGGAGGTTGTGGAGGGGTGTTGACGATGGAAGTTCAGAGTGGATCTTGAGGGGCGGAAGGGCTTTATTGGGATGTATTGCAAAACACAATTCTCTTCCATCTTTATTCTCCGAGGGGAAACAGGGTCACACACTCTGCACTTGGCTCTAATAGAGTTAGCAGATTAGCAGTCGCCTCAAGAGTTGGGTTTTGTCATTGCTTGTGAGTGAACATACTAATCAGCCAATTAGGAACTAGATTTTTACAACTTGTTACATACTTTAATGTGTGGGGGGTGGGGGGGGGGGGGGGTAAAGTTTTCTGTATGGCCTTGAGAATCTCTACAAAATCGGCTAGCAAGCTAGTGTATGTTACAAAAAGTTGTAAACTAACTCATGACACTTACGTTGGTGTAGATAAACAACACTTGTAAAAAACCTCTTTTTATCCTAAGGGGATTGAAGGAATGTATGAAGCTGCCAAGACAGTGCCAGGCATCCAGGAAACAAGGAATGCTCTTCCCAGATGACTAAACATGATGAAACTGAGTACTAAAATGTTATTTATTATAGCTTATCCAGTTGCAGGTACAATCAAGCCAGTGTCTTCATGGGGAATATTACAAGATTACTTAAGTTGTGATTCATTGTCCGTTTTGTTCAAATTCACACCTTTGATACATGAGTCAGTATGAATCGACCAGGAGTGGCTGTGTGAAGTATTACTAAGCAGGCAAGGGCTTGTTTCTCTCAGTGGGATGTTCTGTCCAAGTTTCCTTTTATTGCATTCTATGCTCAGTAAAAGGCTTGCCATGGGACCTTTTAACATGAATATGCTAATCAGCCAATTAGGAACTGGGTTTCTGTCATGTGGTCCCCCAGTGGTTAGAAATGGCAATAGCTGTAAACTGAGACCTGGGTATCCTGCTCTGCCTTTGAAAAAAAAAAAAAAAAAAAAAAAGGAAAGCTCAGATGAGCCAATCTTGAATCTCCCCCTTATGACCTCATAAGGGGAAATGTTACCCCCCCTTTCTCTGCTTTGCCCGTGCAGAGAATTTGGCATACCCATGAGAAAGAGAGAGACATCATGGCTTTAAAACAAGCAAAGCATGGCAGTTGGTCAAGGCCACCCCCCCTCCACCTCAATAGCATTTAAAGCTACAGACACAGAAATAGCACATCCAAAGTAAAGCTCATTGTGGGACAGGCTCTAGTGGATGTAATTCGACACCAAGGCTACATTTCAGGAAAGAAACTTCAGATACAGTATTAAGGGACCACTAAGGCATAAAAAGCATCCAAAAAAAGCAGCATTTCATAAGACCTTTAACACTGATGCTGATATCAATGGCTTTTTTTTCCTGTGGAAAGAGAGTCCTTTTCTGATACTAAGTACTCCTGCAGCTTTAGAATAAGCATTTGCATGCTCAACATTGATATAGTCTATGTTGTTCCTGTTTCTTTGCTACTGATTTGGTTAGAAAACTAAAGGACACTTGCCAGGCAAAACAGCTCAGGAGGAAATTTAGCACAAGCTCTGGGTAATTTTGGAGTCTCATAGGCAAATCTAGAAGAAGTTTGACTTGGATACCCAGTAAGTTCATGTGAAAGAGTCATAAAGGTGTGTCTTTCTTGGAGACCCCCTTTAACTTTGCAGTGCACACTCATCCTTTATTGAATTGAAAGATTGGTCACAGGAGACGGAGGGATTGGAGAAGGTGATAAAGTCTTTCAGGTTTCTCGCTTCAGTGGGCAATAATACACTTTAAGGTATGCGAGGATTGACACATTAGAAGAATGTAGGAAATACAATTTTTAAAAAGAGGTATTATACTTGATAGGAATTATCTTTTGTTGTTGATGTTTTTTTATTCCATCTTTTTATTTTCCATCGCACACCATCATTTTCTTCTGACTGACGTTGTTAAATACCAAGTCAAGTAGACAGTGTGCTATTCAACGTACTGTAGACAAACATATTTTTACTGTCTGCAAAAGTTGGATAAGCCAGGTACGTGGACGGGGCAGTTTTAGACTTTGGAGGAAAGAGGACTATAGCTTGGGGTAGAATTTGAATGGAGTCTGGTTTTGCATGAATAAAATGGGACTCGCATCATCACAGGGTTTTGCAGTCAACCACTAACGTCATAGCTCCATGCTGTGTCTCATCATGTTTCCAGAGAAGGAGGTAATAATCAGCTGGGAAATGATGTATGTATGTATGTATATAATCCTGGCATTGGAGGTTATGGTAGGAACTGTGTGTGAGTGACTGTTTCTTAGCTACAGTATGTATGAGCTCATGCCATTAGTCAAGCATGCTAACATTGTTTTTACGCAAGCCAGAGCATATTCTTTATAAAAGAATGCTTTGTCATCCCATAACTTCAGACAGATACAAATCATCTCAGTCGTACATAAGTCTGTAGCCTTTTAGAAAATTTAATAACCAGGTGCTGGGACATTTATGTCAGTGTTTCTATTCACCTTCTGCACCATTTTATTATGCTCTGCATGTCATTCATATAACCATGATGTCAGAAGCGGACAAGTTTTTGAACAGTCTGCTTTGTTAACTACATGATAAGCTCAGACTGAAATGGAAGCAAGTGTAGACTTTATTAATTCTAGACAGATTAGTCATGGAGCCCCTCGGTGAGTGTCCTGTCTCCTGTCTGCTGTCAGCAATGAAACAGAAGCATTTACCCTAAATCACCCGTCCAATGCCGGATACCTGAATCTCTTTATCATTTATACCCCTCACACTCTGGTTTTACCATCAAGTAAACGTCCCGTACGGGTAAGCTATTTTATTTGACTTTTTCTTAACATGTAGAATCACTTTTACAAATATACTAACCCTAAATAGTTATTTGGTTACTTGTTGGATTAGCATACACCAGCAGTGCATTAAAAATGATCCACTGTCCATTTGGATTCATAGAAGCAACAAATGAGAAGGGAAGGTCATGCTTGTAGCATCAACGCGCCTTTGTCTTTAAATGTTAACCTTGGCTTAACGGCCAGGAAACTGGAATTCAAAAAATTACAATGTGGGGTTGGGAGTTTTTATATGGAATTCCAACCATTTTTCATTTAGCAACAAAATTCGGAATCCGTTAACACACAAGCAGCTGATGTAATGTAACCCATGAATGACCACACAGTCTATACACACTAAGCAGTCTTTCTGGTGACTCTTTTGGAGTCTAAATGGCTTTTGAAAAACTACTGTGAGTTTTTGAGATTGCCTGAAATGTAGTCCAAATACTACACTATTTCTCTAGCCTTGACTTTGTTAATGGTTATGTCTGTGAGTTAACAACTGTATTGATGCAGTAGTGAAACAAAGGAGTGTTTTGTCAAGGTGGCGGACTGTGAAATGGTAATCTGTGAAAAAAATCGATGGCTTGCTTGTCAGGTGAATCTGACTTTTAGCGGCATGTGTTTTAGCTGCTGTTGTAGCTGTAATCAGTGTGCTATATTATGTAAATGTCCAAATGTCTACTCTTTCAATTCTTTTAGCGCGTCAGTTAACACAAATTTAACACTGACAGGTGAATTGTAAAAACATGCTTGAAAGTGTATTTTTTTTGCAAATGTGGTATTTGACTGCCTTAGCCAATTGGTAGTTGTGTAGAAAAAAGATGGTTTAAACTAGCATACGCTGCTCACTGCCACTGCTACAGTGGTTTTGTGTTTATAGACTTGTATCTGCAGTTATTGCCAGAACATCATTGGTATTTTGACTTTATATGATATATATATAATATTTTGCCTGCCTATAAAGTCAATTGTAACAAATGTGGCTTTTAAGCAGTCAGAGAGCCGTGCTTGCATCAGTCTCAGTCACTGAAGGGAAAAATGCTTGAATGTGACTAGACATTAGGTTAGTATGTACATTCATTTCCCAATGTTAATCATTAAGGCAATTACTTTAAGACAGCAACGTCTTAACAATCGTACAGCCAACAAACAAACCATGTCACAGCTGACACATAGAAATGTACACTATAGAAATACAGGACATACATCACGTCACATTAAAATATTAGATGGCATTAACAAATAACATAAAAAACGTCCTAATAAGGCTTTCTTTAAGTAAAAACTTGTATATCTGTTTCTGATAGCAATACGGCACAGTGTCGTTAAAGATCCTTCTGAGATTAGTGATTAATGTTTGCAGATGCTGAAAAAACTCTGTGGCACCAAGCAAGAACAGACACTCCACTTCTACATTGTCTGTACAATAATGGTTGCCTAATATTTAGGAGATTAAAAAAGAACTGCATCATAACTGGTGAAAAACAACAACGCACACAGATACATATTCTTCCCTGTCCATACATGCTTGTTGAAGTGTAGGGGTCACAGAGAAGCAGGTCGTTGACAGGCAGAATGGAAACACTTTGCACTACATCGTACTGGAGCAGGCCCTCTTCTTATCATGGACCTAAATGTTGACCAGTTCTTTTGAATTTCTTTGCACGACCTGTTTCAACAATGTCAGTTCATGGTCTAACACTGCTGGTTTCCTCTTAAGCCTGTGGTGTGTGTGGTATCAGCCACAGATAATGCCTGCCTGTAGAGTCTGTGTCTGAAGCTAAGCTGATGCTGAAGTCAAGTGTGTGTGCTCAAGTCTTAAGATAATTCATATAGTATTTCTACTTTACCACTATCTTTTTAGTACAGTTCAGACAGACTTGTTTTGGCTCTTAGGCTGTGCTTAATGCGATTTAGGTTATAATTCTGAGCATTAATAGATTAACTAAACTAGTGTGGATGACTAAGTGATTTATGCTGTTCCAACCCCCCTTGGCATTGACTGCATTCTGCAGCATATCAGCTTTATTATAGAAGGATATTTGGTGTGAGGATAAGAAGGAAGGAGGAAGGGAGTTCAACATGCCAGACACGGGAAAGCTAAAAACCAAATGTAAAGACAGAAAGGAAGCAGATGCCTCGTTCTAAGATTCGTAGTGGTGTAGTGAGTGTAATAGCTCACCAATACATTATCTTTTAACCCTCAATCCTGTGATTTGTCACTGTCAGCTTCTGCTTGCCAGCTAATCCGTTTCTCCCAGTGAGGTTTTGCATGGGAACTGTGTTGTTGGGGCGGCTTGGTGTGGCTTGTGGTGCAAGTTGTTCAGTGTGATCAAGACTCTCGTGAGCTCAGTACTGAGTCATGGAAAGTTTGAGGATGCCAGAAGGGGGGGGGGGGGGGGGGGGGGGG
>NC_048426.1:16378106-16400959 GCF_013103735.1 Etheostoma cragini | reverse complement strand
GTGTGTGTGTGTGTGTGTGTGTGTGTGTGTGTGTGTGTGTGTGTGTGTGTGTGTGTGTGTGTGTGTGTGTGAAGAACATCATCCAGCTGAACTGGAAAGAGTTGTATGTTCTTTCTAAAACTCTATATGGGTTAGGAAATTATGAAAAAAAGAACTTTTTCTGCAAGAATTTTTTTTTACCATCTGAAGGGACATGCACGTGTGTTTGCGGAACAGCCAATAAGAACGTCCTCTCTCTGAAATGATTTGGGATTGGCCAAGGTCTCCCATCACAGGCTAAATTGTAAAAAAATGGAAAACAGAGCCAAGAGGGGGTACAGAGGTCTAGTTTCTTTTCAGTTCACTTGAATTACAATATGTTGAAAGGTTATTGTGGAATTTTTCTCTACGATCCCAGCTTTAACAATTTGCTTAATGATGGTTTGTGCCTATAAGATTTCCATTTATTAGCCTGAAGTCTAATTATTTGACAAAGCGTAATTTCTTTAGCTTGGCAAAACGGTTTTGAACCCTTTGCCCTCCAAATATCTAACAAAATGGAACTTTCTGCATAGTGGCCACTCTGTGCTCCATTCTCACACCGCCGTGACTTCATATAGCCTATTTAGGAAACGTTTGTGAGGAAAATTCCCCATTTGGCCAGGAAGGATGTGAAACTGAATATGAATTCAATTTTTTCCTAAATTCAAACCTAGGTCAATAAAGACATATAAACAAAGCTGCTGGTCCACTTCCCTGTTTTTTTTTTTCTTCTTCCCATCAGTTTTCTCCCTCTCTGTTTTTCCAAGGTTCAGCCTTCAGCGGTCAGGAGAACAAGAGGAAATGGCTGGGTTTTCCATAGAACATGCAGTGTTGAAATTAGGCCATGTCATTAATGATTTGAGCGAGGTCTTTTACTGTAAAACCACTCCCCTGTGTCTCGATCTGTGAGGAGAAACACAGAGCTTTGAGCTAGAGGTGTGTATTATATTGATATAGTATCAACATTGTGATATGAGACTAGATATCGTCTTAGATTTTGGATATTGTTTTATCGCAATATAGAATACGTGTTGTTTTTGTCCTGGATTTAAAGGCTACATTACAATAAAGTGGAGTCATTTTCTGGACTTACCAGACTGTTTTTTACCTACTTAGTCACATTATGATGATTTATTTATCAAAAATGTCATTGTGTAAATATTTTGTAAAAGCACCAATAGTCAACATTGTAATATCGTTGCGGTATCGATATTGAGGTATTTTTTTCAAAAATATTGTAATCTTTGATTTTCTCCACATTGCCCAGCCCTACTCTGAGCTGTCTTTTATTGATTTGTGGGTTAATCTGTTGTAGCTAGAATTATATTTATCTGATGTTGTCCCCAGATGGTGTTAAAATGCAGTCACATACTTGCCATATTTATCCACTTGGTGGGAAAAGTCATCACAAAAGAAATTTTGAAAGGGCATCTGGTTTATAACAGCATTACCCTACTTAAAGCAACACTATGTATCTTTTCCCGCTTCGGTGCCCTTTCAGGTTGGAAGCGGTGTTGTCCCATTGTGTCTCACTGCAACTACAGATATGCTACCCGATCTGGCAAACTTTCATAGTGCGGTTATAGCCGGGAGAAAGCCGCAAGGCAAATGCAGAAGTGCCGTTCACCCTGTTACAAGTGGATAAACCACTGAAACTGTTTTTGAAATATTATTTTAAGGTACAAAAAGTTCTCTAGTGTTGATTTCATAATAACAACAGAAAATTTAATTCCTAGAATACTGTGCTGCCTAAGATGAAATACAAAATAATAAAACCTGATAGCATTTCTAATACTCCATTGTTGATTTGATAGATTGTGTGTATATATATATTTGATTCTTATTTTTTTTTTATAAATGAGCAATGTGAATGTGTAGTTGCACTGTTTACTGTCATCCCAGCTTCTTAAGTTAACTTAGTGCAGTTGCACAGAAACCTGGAATAGTGGAAATATGATTAAATACATTGCTGCATGTAAACATCCATGATGAGTTTCGTTCAATAAAGTATAGAAGTGATATTTGACCCATAAAATAGCACGTGTTCAGCAGTTATTCTCAAACCAAAATGTGTCTTTTGGTATATGAAACACTCAACCTTTTAAGGCTTAAAAGGTGAAATTTAAATGTCTTGTAGTTTGAAGAGTCTCTTTAAAGATGGCAAATTGAGATGCATATCCAAGTGTGCTGATCAAACTCCCTTAAAATAGATAGTTTTAAGGTCTATCTAAGGACACCTATCTTCTGTCTGTGTTCCTCTTACCTGTTCCAGAATCTCCTCAGTTGTCATCGCCCCTCTCTACCAGTGAACATGACCATGCAAACATTGACTTGGGCTCAGACTGTTACAGCCGGCTATGTATGGAGCCATTGGACGGAGAGCGTGAACGTCCATTGAGCCTGTCGTCCACCCTGTCCTCTGGTTCATCCCGTGATAGTCGCAGCCTTTTTGGGAGCACTGTAGCCCTTCCTTCCTCCACCACCCCACCCATACAGAGCGAGGAGGACATTGATTTGGAGTTGAGCCCAGCCGAAAGCACCGGAGAGCAGGCAGGGGACCGAAGTCCCACCCTCATATGCACCAGGGGCCGCTGGCAGGAACGGCTGGAGCCCAGGGTGATCAGCACCCAGTGGAACAACAACGCCACCTCTAACAGGAAGGCAAGTGGTAAAATACCTCACATCGCCGCCCCGCCCGTCGTCACTCACGCCATGGCGCCCAACCCAAAGCTGACCTATGTGGATCGTGTTGTCATGGAGATAATTGAAACAGAGCGCATGTACGTCCAGGACCTACGCAGCATTGTGGAGGTGAGTGGATCTCAGGGTTATGCTGACTGTACTGAAATTGAATTTTCCGTTACAATTAGAGTTTTTTTTTGTACTTTCTGCCAAGTATTCACTGTGAGCCAACCATTTCATATTATACTAAACACTAAATCATCAGTGTTCTGTGTACTTAAAGCACATGTTTAACTTGGATTATTGTGCAGCAATGACTTCATGTCTGCACCCCTTTTGGAGGTGATTTACTGAAATTGGCCAGCTAGGAGCAAAATAGGGAAATTACACTCAACGGCTATTGAGAACAAATAATGTCTGCTTTGTTCCAAGCAACTGTTTCTGGGCACAGATGTGTAAGACATGCAGTGGATTTCTATAATTCTTCTCATTAACAGGATTCATTCTGATTTCCTGCTTTCTAAACAAATTGGTCAGTTGACAAAAAAAAATGCATGCCTGCCATCTGGCAACTATGTGTGCTCTGTTTATAGATTTCTAGTTCATAGAAATTAAGGCTGTGGAGCAGTTTACAATCTGGTCATAGTGTTGTATATAAACCGTTCTGGATATTTACGGTGCGGTGAACGTTTACAGCCTGTAACCTGGGATTATGGACTCTGCTCATATCTGGACTTCAAACAGTGTCAAAACTGGGACACAGTGCATGTCTTTCATGAAAGAAATAAAGGGATTTATGATCACAGCCAAATATAGCAGAAAGTCTATCTCAGAGATGTGATGCATGGAAAATGAGCCAGGAAGGATTTCTCTACTCAATAGGCAACTTATGTCTTATCCCTTTTTTTTTTACCTTTTGTAGTCAGGAAAAAACTTGTAGACCAAGAGACTTCTTTGACCCTCTTCTTTTTCCTGGGTCCTGCAGAGAAGCAGGAGCACTCTGCTGCCTAACAATCTCTACTTCACTTATGGTGATGTCTTTAACACGTGAGGCATTTCTGAAACTGACTGGCAGTAAACCACCACCTCACCTTGTCTCAGACTTTGCTGGCATCTGGCAGTTGCTGTGGGAGGGAGTGCAGCCCTCATCACAGCTTGAGTAACTACTTGCAACTGACAAACGCGTCCAAGACTTCTAACTATTTCAGTTGACATGAGCAGCAGCCCATCAAGCACCCTCCTCTGGCTCCGGTCACACAAGCCCTGTAGCCAGCCTAGTCCGACCTGTCAGGCTATCCCAGCCAACACAAATGCCTCCAGTTTTGCACCATCTGTAGAAATATCACAGATGAAAGGAGAACACTTGTTTTTTCTATAAGCTACAGTGTGGGAACCCAGTGTAGTACAGATGTATCCTCTATCCTTTTATGATTACAGTATGGCTTCCATCAAATGGATCCCATGCAGCTCATTTTAATTTCACACCAGGCCTTGAATGTGACAGAGACGTGTGAAACTTGTCCTTCATATTGGCAGTGTTTCCTCAGCAAACTAATTCACAGCTTCCACATTGACACTGAACTCCCAAGCAGCTGTTGAAACTATGTCAACTGCTGAGTTCAGAGCTCATCTGTCACTCACTCCCAAATCTAACTCTCAGTTGTCTATCCATGAAATAAAGTTTAGAGAACAGCCGTTTGACCCAGCTGGTCTGGCATGTGTAAATACATCCCCAACACATGGCCTGAAAACTCCCTGAAAAATCAAACTCAACATTTTTGAAACTTGAACATGGTCAATGCTTATGGGATTCAGAAAGACCTGGTCCAACATATGACTCAATATTATTCTTGTTTGACACTTTATGATGATGGCTGATTTGATCCACAACACTCAAAGCACAGCTGTAAACTAGGAGACCAGACTAGACTGCATAGCAGTAAATCTCTTACAGGGTCTCTGCTAGGGTCACATGTTTATGGTATTAACACTGGGGTCAAGCTTTCTATAGGAGACTATGAGACGCCCTGCTGACTGCGAGTCAGCATTGCTCTCACTTCACTGGAATTCTCTATCCATGACCGACTGCCGTTCATTCAGTACTGCGATGTGATGACTCTACTTTTAATCGTGTGTCTGTGTGCGTGTCTGTGTGTGTGTGTGTGTGTGTGTGTGTGTGTGTGTGTCATTGTCTGGGAGGCTGCGTGTGTGTTCAAGCTGTTTACTGGTATGCTCTTTATATAGTTTCTGCGTGTGTGCTTGTTTGTCTCTCGTCAACTTACTCCCCACTTGTTTGGAGTTGTTTGTATGCCACGTGAGTGTGTAATTGACCAAGAGGGAGGATAATCATCCAGATGTTGGCATGTTTAGCTACTGTGTTTTTAGATATTTGTATCTACTCCTGAAGTCCTATTAATTGTATGAATTATAGTGATGATCACTTTGTCATACCCAAAGTCAGATTTAAACATTAAAGAGCATATAACAGGAACACAAAATAGTTTTTCTCCATACATGCTCCCTCTATTGGTAAGAATTTGAAAGTGCCTGGATGACTTAATATGTCACAGAATGTTAATATGACCTTTTATGTACTCCATCTCTTATGTCTTTCCAGGATTACTTGGCTCACATTATTGATTTGAGTAACCTTCCTATAAGGCCAGAGCAAGTGTGTGCCCTGTTTGGAAACATAGAAGACATCTATGAGTTCAACAGGTAAGTTACACCAACAAATACACACACACACACACACACACACACACACACACTAAGAAGCAGTTTTTGTGTTCTAAATAACGCTCAAACCAAAACTAAAACCCCAATCCAATTGCTTTTTTTTAATGATAAATGAAGTATATTTTCATATTTTTTTTTTGTATATGATACTCTATTGTAAGGTAACGTAAGAATAACTACTGATATGTTCCTTGCCGTTGATACTTGTTTCACTGACACAAAACGGATGCATGATAAACAAAAGAGCGGCACATTCTACAACTACACTAAACACATTTTTTCAGATATCCGAAGGCCAAGGAAATGGTGGTGCAGCTAGCTTTACATTTATGTCAGCATGTACTCATTGCTGACCACACTGCTTGCCAAAACACACATTAACATTCCTCTCTGCCCTCACTGCGAGAAGCCTCCCTGGTAATGCCAAGGCTATCTTACAGCTCTGCACCATAAATGGGGATAATTCGATTCTTAATACTTTCTAATGAAATTTTGTCCAGCTGTACAAGACTGATTCTGACAAAGTTTGGATTCAAAGGACCATGTGTTGCCTTTTTTTTTAAAGATTTGGTTTTTCTTCTTATCAACCTTGCACTAGGAGGGTGATGTCTTATTTTACTTTAGCCTATTCTTTCATAGCAGCATTGTTAAGGTGGAGAAATACTTGTTTCAGCCTGTGAACTGGTGCCACATGTTTACTTAATATTGCAACAGAGTTGTACCAATTTGCAGGTGGCTGCCCAGGGGGAAACTAGTTAGAGGGGTTAGTTTTTATCTGCAGTGTCTCTTTGAGGGAATTTAAAAAAATACAAAACCCAATGCCTGTTTATTCACTGTCCAGGGATCCCACACTGACACGGACAAACCATTTTCTACACATACTGTACTGTAAAGTATACACAGTAAATGTCTTGATAACAGCTACTTACTTTGCTGTCATTCAAACCCTTGGTTGGCTTTTCCTGTTTTTTGTAATCTAGTACGGACATTAACTCACATTTGGCATGCACATTCATTGATACACGGCCTTTCTTTTTATCCAAGAGTTTGTATTTCATTGTAACACTTAATCCTCTTCCAACCTTAAATATTGACAATGTAATCATGCAGTATGAACAAAATTCACATTTTGTCTGAAAGAAATCTCACTATTCTAGATTCTCTCATTGTACTATGAACATGTTGACACGTTAGCTTGTTGGGATTCTGTAAAGCGTCTTTGATCAAAGTTATAGAATGCAGTGTGATGAATTGTGTTTTGATTCTCGTAATTTCATGTGTTATGTAAACTGAGCTGCTTTCGTGCAGAGCACTTGTGATGATTGTTTTTTGTGCAGTTGTGTTTTTCCACAGTGACCCTCCCTTGTTGTAGCCTCCTTCAGTCATGCACATGTTCTTGAGGCGTATGTCATTCTGTGTAAAGCATTAAAATGCTGTACAGCTAACTGGTTTTGTTATCTCAACCTCTTAATGAAGCTTGTTTTGATGGGACTGTGGGCATGGAGAATTCCAAGTCAAATGCATGTTCTTTCATGCTCAGTCTGATCATGCAACAAGGTTGATGTTTAATGGTGTATGCTGCCCTCTTGTGGAGATTTTTCATAACAAAGTTCAAATCTCACAGAAAAATGTATTAGTATGGATTTACTTCGCCACTCATTGTTATTCCTTCTTTTGTGTTTTCCCTCTGCTTTTGTATTCTGACCTAGACAAAGAAATGAGGCTAGCAAATCCATTAATACTCACCTTTCTGTCTTTGATGTGTTCTGCGTTTCAGTGAACTGCTGCAGTCCTTAGACATGTGTGAGAATGACCCAGTGGCCATCGCTCAATGTTTTGTAAATAAGGTGAGAGAAACCGTCTTTCTCGTGCTGATTTACAGGGATATCAGTTCATGAAAATAAACACCAGTGATGTGTTTATCTGACTTGTTTCCTTTAGAGTGAATACTTCGAGATATACACTCAGTATTGCACCAACTATCCCAAGTAAGTGGCAGGAAAATATTCATTTTAATTAGCCTTTTGCTGTAGTATTTTCTTTGAGAGTCAACTGTTTCACAATTAATATAATTCCTCCAGCTCGGTGGCAGCACTGACTGACTGCATGAGGAGTAAAACTTTGGCCAAGTTCTTTAGCGATCGACAAGCTGCCCTGAAGCGCGCCCTGCCTTTGGGATCCTATCTGCTAAAGCCGGTCCAGAGGATCCTGAAGTATCACCTGCTACTTCAGGTACGGAATGTTCTCAGTGGTCATTTTGTTTTACAACATTTCTACAAAATGCAGCCTGCATGCTTGGGTGGATTTCTAGTTATTTATCAACCGTTAATGAGTAGTTCTCAAACCTTTGTCATTTTGTAACTGTTGCAGTAAAGGTTCATTCTGGCACACATCTTTCTTTGTTTGGGGAAGGATTTAACTAGTTCCCTGTGTACCTTGTCAGAAATTATACCTGTCCCTGATCTCTTTTAAAGGAAATTGCAAGACACTTTGACTCAGACGAGGAGGGCTATGAGGTTGTTCAGGAGGCCATAGACACCATGACTGGAGTGGCCTGGTACATCAATGATATGAAGAGGAAACACGAACACGCTGTCAGAGTACAGGTCAGATGGAATTAACATGCATGCATGCCAACACCTTCTTAAAAGGTGTATTTATGCCATTGACGTACAGACAGTACAACATTTATTCAGGTGCTTTTGCAATATGGTTGTTGCGTTGTTTGTCTTTTTTTCTTTAGAGACTTCCTGATGTGTCTCTGTTGTCCAGCACTGCTGTAACTCTTTTTTTCTCTTTGAGTCTGGAGGGCCCAAATTAATTTCTTTCATTAATTTATTCCACATATTTACTTTCATCTGTGGCATAAGATGTATTATAAAGTATTCACGATTTATAAAGTATTGTCCAAAACAAACCATGAACCTTCACAATTTGCTATTGACCTATTTGCCTTTTTTTCAAGTCTAATTAAGTGCTAAGGTGAGGGCCACAGCTTTTAAATTATTCCCTCCGTTAGAGACGTCGACCATTGGCCGGTTAACTTTCTTAGTTTTCTTTGTACATGTGTTTTTATAAGGATTACAAAGAAAAGCTGACACGTGTCCGCTTTTTATTTTCTTCAATTTTTATTTATTTTCTTCAATTTTGAAAGAACATGGCTGACGCTTGGGTATGTTCTTTTACGTGCATCTTGCAGGAGATACAGTCTCTTCTGATCAACTGGAAGGGTCCCGACCTGACCACCAATGGAGAACTGGTCCTGGAGGGCACCTTTCATGTCCTGCGGGCCAAGAACACCCGTACACTCTTTCTCTTCGAAAAGATGCTCCTTATTACCAAGAAAAGAGGAGAACACTATGTCTACAAGATCCACATCTTGGTATGTCTTTTGACATGTCTTTTTCTTGATTAGTGATTTAAAAGTTTAAGAAATGTACATGAAGATAATTATATTGGTGTACAACAGAAATATCATATTTTGTGTTAAATTAAACAGGATTTACATAACTAAAACATATTTTTAATAAGGAAGCAAACTGAAGCCAACTCAGTTGGTTTAAGCTACATCATTACATTCATTGTTGTTGCAGTGCTCCACCCTAATGCTACTTGACAGTGCCAAGGATCCCCTACTCTTCAGTGTTATTCATTTCAAGCATCCCAAGCAACCCCATACAGTGCAGGTAAATGTGAACCAGTAACTGTCAACCGGTTTCCTTCTGCAGCACAATTACAGAGCATTGTATCAATTGTGCAGCTATATCACAAAACACCGGCTGTTGTTCATTTTTGTGCTCTTGTTGTCTTGGAATATTTTCTTAGATCTTTAGAGATGTTAGAATAATAAACAGTGGTTTGCAGTCTGTCTCCATCTTGTTAGCATCCGTGTACCTGGTGTGTCTTTACTTAGTCAATTACTTTTCTAAATGGCAAGTTCTTGTTGTTCCAGACCAAGTCGGTAGAAGAGAAGCGTCTCTGGGCCCATCACATTAAGAGGCTGATTCTTGAGAACCACAACACCATCGCCCCACTGAAGGTAAACTACACAGTCCCTCTTACACAACTTTTATTCTTCTCAGCTAATGAAGAATTGCCTTGTATTTTAAACACACTGTCTCTTTCATTAAAGGCAAAAGACGCCATCCTGGACAATTCTAACTGTAAGTGTTACAAATAGAGTAACGTTTGTTACGCTAGGGCCAATGCTACTGTTTCCATAGCAACAAAGATGCTGCTCACAAAAGAGGTGGGTGGTTACATTTCAGTGTAAAATTGGGAATGCTGTTGAATTTACCAGGAAGATGTTTCCCATAACCTATCTATGTGGACAAAAAATCTTTTTTGTGATTGCGGCTCTGAGTGTGATGACATATCCCTCTACTGCTCAGATCCAGGGAAGTACCACTATAGTCCTGAGAGGCTGAAGAAAGCAGAGTCCTGCCAAGCTGACGACTTCCATCTCAAAGGGCAAAATGGGAGAAGGAGATCAGGTTAAAAAAACTACTCCATTCAACTAATTGTGTCTATTTATTATGTATTATTATTTGTAATAATTGGAATAGAATTGCTGATGATTAATTGGAACTTACACTGTTACGTTTGTACATTGTTTTGTGTTTTTAGAGCCTGCAAAACAAATCATAAGGAGCACAAGAGGTTGGTACATTGTGGGGAGTTTGTTTATATAACTGGATGTTCAGTAAGATTTTGGCAGCTAAAAGGACAGATTCCTCAATGGTGGGTCATTTTGAGCCGCGTTCGGGGTGCTGTCCACAGCCCCCTACAATACTAAGGTTATAACCCACATCGCCGTTGCATTTCTGCTTTGTTCTCCATCAAAGACACCTGGAAAACCAGATCAAAAGGCTTCACTCCCACTCCACTTGCCTCACTTATAATGAAGTTAATTGTATGGCTTTGTCACACACAAGCTCTCTTCCCTCAGATCCCATCTCCCTGCTCTCATCTATTCTATTTGGCCATTATGAACGAGATAAACCTCTGTATTCTTATACCCAGTTCTTCTTTTCTCCCAGTCCAGATCAATTTTTTTTCGAACCAATGTAATGAAGAAGCAATTTTCATGTCAACTTTCCCATCTCAATGAGAGAGTAGGTCATCACATCCTGGCTAATTGCATCATGTCCAGTTTGAGCTTCTGAGAGGAAGATGTTTCTAATTGGAATTTATCTAATCACAAGGCCTCCCTTAAGTCTGGGCCGGACTAACTACTGCCTCACTCAGTCTCTGCTTGCGGAGGCAGAGATTGTGTCCTGACCATAATTGTACAAGATGCATGTGGTATTGAGGTTGTTTTTTTATGTAACATTGTGTATTGAGCATGCTTTTTGTCAGTTATTGACATTCTCTTTTGTTTATCTCTCCCTCTCTTCTTTATCTTTGTTCTCCTTGCAGCTGTTTTAAAGGTAAGTGCTGAAATCCAAATGTAGTCTTTTATTAACCTTGATAAGCTTTTTCATTCTGTTGTATGACTGCCGTTTTTAGGTCAGTGGGCTGAGGTGAGATATGGTTTACCCAGTTTTGATTCAATTCAAACTTTCTATTCTAATTTCAAAACAACTTCATCCAAAAATGAGAAAGTACAGACATTATCTTCATAGAACCTATTTTAACTTGCCCTGGATTACACAAATCATATCTCACCCAAAGCTAAAGCAGCTTTTTGAAGATTCCATCCCATCTACAGCCTTGCAATCACATCATGGCTCTAGCACTGGCCTTCCAATAACAAACCACATGTCTATGACTTCACGCTACAGCATGCAGAGAGTGAGGGTGCACTGCTGGGGGAGAGATGCTCCCTTCAGCCAGTTACTAGTGTCAGTACACTGGCCTCCACTCTATGCGGACCCCAGGCTGAGAGTCCATGTGTGGAGGATGTCATTTCCATAAGGGACTCTCTGGACAGTGACCTGAAACTGGGCTCTTCGCCCAGTGAGGGGGGGCAGGAGCTGGAGAAGGAAGAGGAAACCGAGGAGGGGGAGAGTTACAAGGAAGATATACTGATGGTAGACGACCAGGTAGCCGACTTTGCCAGCTCAGTTCTGGCAGCCATCTCCTGCTGGCACTATAGAGCCAAGGCTTTGCTTTCTACTCACTTCACAACGGTGAGGGTTTCTGCCACCCATGGGTTTCCCATTTCCTGCTCCATTCCACTTTACAACACTCCCCACCACTGTTTCTCCCACGCTGGCTAGCGTCCCTCTCCCTCATTTTTTCATAGATAGAACCAACTAACACCTGCTACCATTTGCACTGGGTACATTGAATTCCTTCTATTAAAGTGCATGGACTGAAGTTCCCCCAAACTACAAACTCTGAACTCCAAAACATATGGGTGAACCCTTAAAGTCAAACTTGGTGCATGCCTTTGCTTTTATTGTTCAGTGTTGTATCTGGAGTTGGATGTCTTCCCACTGTGCATGCACTGTTATCCTCCGATTGTATGTTTCCCTCATCCATGTAGCTAATGTCCTCTGTTTTTCATGATGGTGTTTTTCTGGGACATGATTGATGTCGATGCTTACGCTGTTGAAACCATGCCTGTATTATCATAAGAACCAGAGGCGGAATGCCCTGTTAAATATAATTTGACTTCAAAGGTTAATGTCGCCATCTAATTAAATGGCTATTATAATAGCAAAAGCTTTGCTCTTTGATAATCATATTTCCTAATTACAATTCCCCTGTGAATATTTATAATTAGAAAGTCTTTGTGAAGATAAATTGTAATTGTTGTACCAGTATTGTTTCTGAACGTGAATTAATACATATATAACCATTGTAGTGGTTTTGTCAATGCTGACCTTTAGGATGATTTAGAATAATACCCCTTGGTTTAATACCGTGTCTTCCTCTTCCAGGATGATCAGATCAGAGATACGGCTGAACTGAAAACTATACAGAGAGAGGAGATAGAAACTCACAGGCAAGAGGAAAAACATGTTGATGTGGCTGTGAAAGAAACTCCTGCCACACAGGTACTTTATAAAGCCTTTTCTTTTAGATTTATACAAGCATCCATTCATTACCACACGTGTCTCTCAGCCCACCTGTGACATTTATTTGCTGTGTAAAGAATGCCCATCTATACTCGTGCCCCTGGGATCGCTTTGTTTGTTAAGTATATTTTCTAACCATTTTATATTTTGAATGACAAACTTTCAGTCTACTTTCTCTTGGTATAAAGTATATCTGTGAATGAGAGCAGGCTGAATTTATACTGCACACTGCATTTTAGTAAGTTTCCTACCTAATAAGTGCCCTTTTCCCCACAGTGCACAGCATTTCTATAAGGCCTATTTAAAAATATGCCTGGACCTATATTAGTGCTCGATTATTATTTTTCAGTCCTGGAAATTAAAATGCCACACACACACACACACACACACACACACACACACACACACACACACCTCTGCTGTTATTTTGTCAGCACTCCCACCAAGAAAGGCAACGTTGTATTTTGGAGCAGTTCTTACCTGATTCTGACTGTAACTTTGCAAAATTGCTCCTGCATGTGAGCAGAGTGTAGGTTATTACTCTTCCTAACCTTATCTCCACCACACAGTTCCAAGCTGTACTATTTTACAATTGCCGGCACTCCCAAAGAGGCAGACACCTGGAAACAAATTTAGATTAACGGCAGACTAAGGTGACATCAGCTCTATGAACGCTGTTAGAGCCGTAGACATTGCAATGTTCATCGTTTTAACTTGCTGAGGGTAATAGAAATGGTCCAACAAGGAGGCATTAGAAACCAAGCTGCAAATACAATCACAACATCTCCTTTGTTTTTCCTACAGTCATTTTGTACATAGAAAAAGATCACTGTAATAAAGCTTAAGTTGGCTTCATAAGACAAAAGACATGCATCATAAATTGTGGATGCTTTAGATTAAACCGCCTAGGTCCATTACGTTAATGGGTAACAGAGAGTGTTTCCCTTCCTAATATCTCTTTTACTCATTGCATCCCACTTTGCAAACACTGATATCATGTTTCAGGTCAATGCAGAGGAGCTGTGCCCACTAGACTGTGTCCCTCAAGCAAGGACGAGCAATCAGCTGGACGTGCATTACACCCAGTGCCACGAGTCTCCTGTCTACTCTTTGCAACAAGAATCCGACAAACCAGAACCTCACGATACCTCTAGAGAAACTGGAGAGGAAGATGAAGGCGAGAGTGATTCCTCTGTTCTCCAACTGGAGGAGACGAGTGTACTGACAAATGGGGAGCTCTCAGAGGAGGAAGAAGAGGTGCTTTCAGACAATAAAAGCATCCTACCTTCTTCTGTGTTGGACCAGGCAAGTGTGATAGCTGAGCGCTTCATCAGCACCCTCTCCAGAAGGAGCAGTCTGGTCTCAGAGGACTTGGGTTCCCTTGCCTGCCCCTCACCCTCAATAGATAATGACGTCTTCAAAAGCCCCTCAGCTTGCATGGACTTTGAGGAACAGACCCAAATGTTGGCCAGCTCTTCCCTAGAGCCACAGGTGACCTCAGAGTCTTACTTTTCAACGCCTGCACACGATCCTGCACTGAATGCCCTCATTGGAGAGGAACTCAGGTCCACTCTCTCTAAACAAGATCGTCTCCTTATCCGCAAGATCAGAAGATACTACGAGCACGCTGAGCACCAAGATGCTAACTTTAGCATCAAGCGCAGGGAGAGTCTCTCCTATATACCAGCAGGTCTGGTCCGGCACCTGAGCCGACAGCTCAACAGTGTTCCTCAGGAGCAGGCTGTCCCAGTCCACAAGAAAGGCCTCTCTCGGAACCGCCCCACTTCCTGGTCTGTGTTTGACCTTCCTGGCTTGGAAAAGATTCGAAACACTGACACTCATCAAAAGGCTGAACCACAGAGACCAGTGGAGGTCAAGGCTAGATCTCAGAGCATCACAGATTCCTCTACCACAGAAGATGAGGTCAGGCTCTCGTCAGACGTGCACGAGGTTCTGCAAGACATGGAAATGGAGGAGGAGAGCCAGGATGTCTTGCAGATGGCAGAGGAGCACCTTGATGATTCAAGATTAGAAGCAATGCAGGATGTCAGCTCAGACACTTCAGATGTTAAAACCAGTAAACAACCACCTCCGATTTTAGAAGAGTCTGAGTTAAGCAATGCTTCAGATGGTTCCTCCATCTCATCCCCAACTACCACCTTTCCCGCAGTGGGAGGATCCTGTCCGGACTCTGAAGACAAGGGCCATGGCCAACTACCCAAGATTATTAGCTTCCGGACAAGTATTGATGAGGACCAGATCCTACAAGACATGGCAAAGATGAAAAGCAAGGTGTTCCAGCTGGCACGTCAGTACAGTCAGCGCATAAAAAATAACAGACCAATGGTCTGGCAGAGGAACCGAGAAAGAGCAAATCAACAGGGCTTGAAGACTATGCCTGCTGTTAACGAGGAGAAGATGCAATTAAGGAAAAAGGGTAAATAGGATGCAAATGATTGCCATGTTGCCTTTTTAAGCAGTAACCTACCTTTTTAGCTCATGTATGGAGAAAACTGAACACTGTCTATTTTTTGTGTATGTGTGCAGGTAAACCCAACCTGAGATTGTCTTTAAAGACTTGCGATCAGGCGGTCATCCACGAAGAGCATTCTCAGAGCCCGAGCCAGACCCCCGGTACTGACGCGAGCTCCCAGAGCACAGTTCCCTGGCCACAAAGCCCACCGCCAGAGACAGATACCTTCCACTGGCCTGACGTACAGGAGTTGCGCATCAAATACACAGACAACTCCCACTCCTCAAAAGTAACCTGTAGCTGCACAGTCTCAAACGGGATGCTGGAGTGCTGTGCAAACAGGTGCAATGGCTGCTCACAGAAGTACAACAGTGCCACTGATCTTCACAAAGCTCTGACAGACTGTCCGAGGACACAATCTGAAACTGTATACAAAGAAAGGTGTCCTATGGTAGAAGACTGGACAAAACCCCAGCTTCAGCCTCTGCTGTGCAGGTGGAGCTCCTTGGACCACATGCTTGGGTCTCTTACCCTCCATGAAGTACCGAACCTTCAGGAACCTTTGAGAAGATGCTACACAGCCAGTCAAGTGTCTCTGATAACAAAAGAAACTGACAAACTACAAGATGGGGACAGAGTTTTTCAAGAGGGCCTAGACTGTGCCACAAAGTCTGCTGCCTCGGTTTCAGGGAAGTTGACAGAAAGTAATCTTGTGAAAAGCTTACGAGAGAAATTCCAGAGCTTAACCACAAGTTCATAAACATGTGAATTATGTACATTTCTAATATCAGGGACTATCATGTGGTAACCCCACACACACATACACACACACATACACACACACACACACATACACACACACATACACATACACATACACATACACACACACATACACATACACACACACATACACATACACATACACATACACACACACATACAACAAAGAAAAGAATGCAACTTTTTGTCTTCACATTGTTTTCACTATAGGACATAGTGATGATGTTTGGCACCAGTGTAACACAAAGGGATATCATTGGTCATTGGTCCATGAGGGGAAAGTAGATTGTCTTCAAAAAGGTGGGTTGCAATATTTGTACATTGGGTATTTGACTGCACTGCACAAGTTTATGTAAAATGTGTATATAGTCTCCTGTATCAATTGAAGATTAGGTTTCCACTCAGTTGTTACATCTATTTGGTTCCCTCCCACTGTTGATGCTTCTTGCTGCAGTATAGCCACTATAGCATAGCATTGTTACCATTTAACCATGTAAACTGTCGGATGTATTTTTAGGGAAAAGCAAAAAGGAGTTAAAGTGTCATTGACGAGAGAGCTTTCTGACCGAAGTCTCTGACCAACTTGTACACCAAAGAAGGTTTTCTTTTAACATTTTTTGACTTTCATGCATGTGGTCACAGCAGTTGTTTGTGTAAATAATTCCATGTAGCCACTTCTAAAACTGTTTTCACATACTGTATCACTGGAGCTTTATTTTTCTCAATAAGTTGTGTATTTTCTTTAATGTTATTTATAAAACTGTATATTTGGGAGATTTTACTCATGTAAATACTGACCAGATAGCAACCCTTTTTATTTTTCCCATTCCAGAAAAAATATTGTTATTGTATATTGTTTCATACTTGAAGTTTCCCATATTTTCAATAAAAACTGAAGGGTCCACATACATATCAAATAGGCAAGTTTGTGGCAAACGGAAGGGTTACTGCTTTAATCATTAATAACATTGATTCACATAGGCCTACATATTGAGCTCTATGGGACCCCAATGTCCACAAAACGAGGTTTAAAATATTAATTAAATGTTAATTAATAATCGTAGCATTGACACGTAAAACCTTTGGTCAGTGCACTTTCATCTTAATTTCCTACCAGAATCAGACAGCTACTGACAGTAGAACAGCTTGTGGCAATATATTATTTTGGGCACATGCGTGTATATCTTTATTCATTTGTGTAATCTGCTTTTTATTTAAAATGACTGCAGACCCCAGTATTTGTGCGCGCTGTTAATTTCCCTCTCCCTGAAACCGCTGCCTCAAGTTAGTCATGATTCGAAAGACTGACACCGGAAGTCAACATTAAATCCTTCAACATAAAAGCGCAGTTACCGCTTAGCACTCCTTGTAATGTGTTGCCATCAACTAAGGTTTTTTATTTTATTTTGAAACGGTGACCTGAACTTGCATAATGTCTGTCTATTTACTGACTTGACACCAATCGGTGATACCGACCAGAGGCGTGTAGTTTAAGACGCGGAGCAGTCGCTCACTCAAACCAAATGCCAGAAACATTAGATTTCCTGTGACACAAAATCAACTAACCCTCGATATTTCTTCCTGAGTTGTCACAAAAATATAATTTTTAAATTTTTTTTTAATGAATAATGGGCTGCGCAATATCAGGTCTGGCTGCAAAAGCTGAGTTTGGAGACAGGACTACAGAGGAGACTGCTGGTGCTGCGTGTCCCAGCGAGGATCAGATTCAGATGATCAAGGAGTCATGGAAAGTTATCCAGGACGATATAGCCAAAGTTGGGATTATTATGTTTGTCAGGTAGGATGCTTAAGCCTTTCCTGTGCTTTTCCAGGTTAAATAACTCCAAATGAATTCGTCTAGTTGGCTAATTAGGAGAATAGATAATGTAAAGCTGTAGGAACAATACTATTTTAAATATTAATTTAAACTAAATTTCAAAGTTTAATAAAGTCACACAGAGACGTATACATATACAGTGTGTACACATATAGTATATCTGCATATTTAATTTGTTAAATGTAGCGTAAATATTGTGACTTTTGCAGCCAAAAGCCATCTTTTTCTTCTCATATCATATGTTTAAATGAACCATATCCCTGATTATAACACACAGCAAAGGACAAACTTCTGTTTAACCTTATCAAACAGCTTAGTGAAACCTCTGCACTGTTCTGACCTTCTGGCACAGAAGGTGTGCAGGAGGTCTTCTGATCTGCTGCAGCGATAACATGATGCCTGACCTTTTTTTATACAAGCTGGAAAAGTGAACATCCAGTATTCCTGTGCTCTGCCCTCTGACCCGCAGCTTTCCATTTAGAGCTCAGAGCGGAATAACCCTCCTCCACTCTTATCACTTCCTATCACATCTTAACAACATTACATAATAATACACAGCCACCAGGCCTGCCATACAATTGAAGGCATTAGCCGTCAGGAAAATGTACTTTATCAATGAGTACAAACATCTTTGGCCTTTAGCAGGGAAATAAAACAAATGTATGGTATGTGTGTGGTGTTAAAGAAATGTGGACAATCTGCTTCATCTAAAGTAAAGAGATTACCAGGCACATGGCTAGAAGCCCAATTAATGCTATGCGTCCCCTGGGTGACCTCAACAGTTAGATAGAAGATAGTCCTTCATATTTCCGCCTGGCTATTAATGGGCCTCTTCGGGGTCAGGGCCACCCCAGGGCCTCCTGGGTGTCAGGGCTTGTATCTCATAACTGAAGCGTAATTGTTACAGTGAAACCAGAAATATGAATCGCCTGTTTTCAATTGTGTTCTTTTTGTATTTTTTTTTGTATTTAACAGACATAATTCCTTGGCAAGGGGATGTTCCTCTGTCCAATTTATTCAAAATAAGAGACTCTACAGACTCAGATGGGCTCAATGAATACAACCTCTGAACAGTGCCAATTAAAATTCCACTTGAGCGATATAGTGCTACATTGTCTGCATGCATGCATACTTGCACCTACTAGGCAACGAGAGAACACAATGGAATAAAATAAGCAGCTCTCTACGGGTGGCTTTTGTGTTGACAGCGATTGGAAAAATCAAGAGCAGCCAATTTCCCCTTTTCTCAAATCTATGAAGATGGTGAGTAGGAGGTATGGATATTGAGAAAGCAAATTTCCCAGCCACTTATACCACAGTGCAAATGCTGTAGTCCACTGCCAGTTGGAACATAGTTAAATTATGCTTTAAAACTAATGAGCCAAACTAGAGGGTTAGACAAATTTAAAACAGGCGTTTCAATAGACCTCTCTCCGTATTATCATCTGCTTGTCAAAGGGCAATGAGCTACTCATGTTCTCCACTGTAGCCATTAGAGACACCATCGCTTCGGTAACACCTCACCCACCACCTCTATTCATCAATGTATCTATCAAGGAGGGCACATTTTAAACATCTAATGCATTTATTCATGAGGACTCTGTTTTGTATGTCAGGTTAGAAGCACGTGTTTTTTTTCCTCTCACTAACAGCGCTGACGGCCACGGAATAAAGGAGAAAACAAAGAAACAAAATAGAATAAGCTTCTGTTTGACCTGCTATACCCACACTTTTTTGAAACTATAATGAATAGTTAATGCCTCGCTCGGTGTTAAAGTTCAGCACCACACATGTCCAGGTTGCCTGTGCTGGATTATATGTCTACTGTATGTATAGAGTAGGCTATATATTTATATAGATGGATGGGTTTGTTTTGGTCTGGGAATTCATATGACAGGCAGCTCTCTGAAGCGTGCGCTGTTGTCTTGGTAACAGGTTATTTGAGACCCATCCAGAATGCAAGGATGTCTTCTTCCTGTTCCGAGACGTGGAGGACCTGGAGCGGTTGCGGACCAGCCGGGAGCTCAGGGCACATGGTCTACGGTCAGTCACCAACTCATAACACATCAACACTTTAGTCAAAGTAAAAGAAACCGCCAATGATAGAATAGCATGGTACTGCACGGTCTACACTCGTCAGGAGAGCAAATAAGCCATAATTCCTGCTTATTGAAATTTTCACTCTCCACTAATATTCAAGGAACTCCTTGGGAGAAGTAAACGTACCCCTGGTTGGGAATCACAGCTTCAGTGAGCATGTGCTCCAGCAGGACAGTGTATCCTCGATGTGTTTTCAATAGCTTTTGGACAACAAGGGAGCTACATGCCACCGAGGAATATCAGGTGTTGGTTACAGGGAAAACTTGTTAGTGGAATCAATGCAGTAATGTAGTTGTTTTGGTCTTTTCATCGGAACAAATAAAGAATATATCCGGACTTCTCTTTTTAACAGTACGTAATGAAACCATGTTGCACACAGTATAGTAGATGAAATCATAAGACAAGGTCTTATGTCAGGTGGTGTCATAAGTCAGGTGGTGGTATCATTATAAGGTAGCTTACCACTCTGCTGCAGATAGAGCTTGTAGCATCTATCACAGCCACTTGTCTGTGGTTTCCCGGGTGCTTCAGTTCCTCTATGCACAAGGCCAAAGCCGCCAATTACTGCCTGAAGGGACAGAGGCGAGCGTGGCAATGCAGCAGAGACACCGAGCCATCCAAGCATGAATCGGCTGCTCTCATATTCTGTGATAAGGCCAAATGGCCCCTCAACCAATCTCTGGGACATTAGTACAAAATGTCCACGGTGGCAGCGAGACAGAGGGAAGCGAGAGCTAAACCAACTCTAACCCTTTGTTCCATAATCATCTTCAAAACTATCACTCACACACTCTGCAGTGGTGACAGACAAACCCGCGAAAGCAACAAAGGAAATTGATTCTGTGGGGTTTTGTGCAAGACGCTATTTTTTTTTTTTTTTAGGGATAATATATTGTGCAATTTTGCATTATCAAGTGTGAGCTAGATTGATGAGAATCAGTTGTGTGTATATTTCTAGATATTTGAGTTTGTCAAACTGCAACTCTCACCATACAGCCGTTCAACACGGAAGAGTGTCACACACTTATCTACAGTGGAGATGTCTCAGTTGATAGTCGCCTACTGCTAATTCACAATTAACGGGTGGATCAATCGGGCTGGGTGTCTTTTTTTTCTCCATCTTTTTCAGGGTGATGTCTTTAATCGAGAAAAGTGTGGCTAGACTGGACCAGCTGGAGAGACTGGAAGCTCTGGCTCTGGAGCTGGGGAAAAGCCATTATCATTACAACGCCCCACCTAAGTACTACAGTGTAAGACCCCGATGATCCAATTTATCCTTATTTCAGCTGTAACTCTTTCTCAGACTCACCATTGTACTGAGACTCCTAAAATCACAGCAGCTGAATGAATTGACCCAAAACTGCAAAATGGAAACACACCTACTCTTGCACATAACAAGAATGCTGTGACACACTAACTGGATATCATCCCTGGTAACAACAAGGCATACACACATCAGTAAGTATCTTACATTATTATTTTTCAGTATGTCGGAGCAGAATTCATCTGTGCCGTGCAGCCCATCCTGAAGGAGAGGTGGACGGCTGAGCTGGAGGAAGCGTGGAAGGTGAGGAGTGCCATTGTGTGACCTGTGTGTCTCTGTATGTGGGAGTTAATCAGAGACCTTTGCTTTTAAGCAAGTCATTATGGGTAAACGCCTTATGGAATAGGCTTGATATGTGCAATCAGCCTGTCAGCAGTAGTGATGGTTTGTGTCCAGCGTGCGCCAGAGTTCTGCATGTCTCTTTAATGCAACACATGTCAAGATGGAAACCAGTGCAACACAAGCTTGACTGATGAGGAATTTACATCTTACTGAACCGTACATGAGCATATGAAGAAAATGGAACATGGCTCTGTAACATCATGTTATGTCACTTAAATATCCCTAGCGTTAGTAGATGCTTAAATAATGTGTTGCTACTCAGTATTACACAATAAATACGTCAATTATTTACTTTTTTCCCCTAGTCCGGGCTGAGGAGTTTACATGTTCGTCCAGGCTTTCAATGACAGTTCTTAAAATACACTGTGGTGCAACCTGGACACATCGTCAGTGATTGACCCAGGGTCATCAGGCGTTTCAGGTGTTAAACATCGGAAACACCGAGATACTATATTGCCCCTACATACTACACTATAACTTTATTCAAGATATATTAT
This sequence comes from Etheostoma cragini, assembly GCF_013103735.1. Taxonomy (NCBI): domain Eukaryota; kingdom Metazoa; phylum Chordata; class Actinopteri; order Perciformes; family Percidae; genus Etheostoma; species Etheostoma cragini. Next base: position 16,379,136 of record NC_048426.1, on the reverse strand, counting down.
ACTATCACTTTTTTTGACATTCAACACTTTGACTTTTTTATCAATTTTTTCAACATACTATAATACTTTTGACAAAACGCATATCAAAGAACAAATAATCAGCAGAATCAGCATTCACACAATTATGAGTACATAATGCCTTATTTATCATGTTTTTAACATACTATACTGTGACTTTTATCACTTTTTTCAGCATGCTAAACTATAAGTTTTTGTCATACTACTGTATACTATGACTTTTTTAGACTTGTTTTCACAACTATGTACTATGACTTTCCTCTGACATACTATAACACGACTTTTTTCAACATACCATAACATGATTATTTTTTGTCTTTTTTGACATACTATATCATGACTTTTATTTCTCGACATACAGGAATGAAGAATACAAATTCCCGTCAGTCTCTCACTTTTTACGACATACTATGCTATGACGTTTTTTGATAATGTACTATGACTTTTTATTACTTATTTTGACAAACTATACTATGACCTTTTAATAACTTTTTTCATCAAACTATACTATGACTTTTTATTAACTTTTTTCATCAAACTATACTATGACTTTTTATTAACTTTTTTCATCAAACTATACTGTGACTTATTTTATCAATTCTTTTCTATATACTATGACTTTGTTACTTTTTTCCGACATATTATACTATGGCATTTTTTCGATATACTATACTTTTATTATCTGAGTATATTTTGACTTTTTTCAACATTGTATACTACGATTTTTTTCAATGTACTATACTATGACTATTTTCCGACGTTTTTGACATATTATAGGCTACTATGACTTTTTTCAACATATTATGTTATGACTTTTTTGACAAACTATACCATGACTTCTTTATCACTTTTAACAACCTACTGTAATAATATTTATTTGTAGTTTTTTTACATACTATACTATGACTTTTTATATACTATGACTTTTTTTGACATACTATACTATGATTTTTTTTTACATACTTTACTATGTATTTTTCAGACTTTTTTGACATACTATACTATGAGTTTA
>NC_048426.1:16302145-16378006 GCF_013103735.1 Etheostoma cragini | reverse complement strand
TATGACTGTTTTTCAACATATTATGTTATGACTTTTTGATAAACTATACCATGACTTCTTTATCACTTTTTACAACCTACAATAATATTATTTATTTGTAGTTTTTTTTTACATATTATACTATGACTTTTTATATACCATGACTTTTTTTGATATACTATACTAGTATTTTTTATGACCCACTATACCACGACTTTTTAGAAACTATGACTTTCTTTGACATAATATACTATGATTTTTTTTTTACATACTGTACTATGACTTTTTTGACATACTATACTATGACTTTTTTTGACATACTTTACTATGTATTTTTCAGACTTTTTTGACATACTATAGTATGAGTATATTTTTACTTTTTTCAACATTCTATACTACGACTTTTTTCAATGTGCTATACTATGACTATTTTCAGACTTTTTTGACATATTATAGACTACTATGACTTTTTTCAACATATTATGTTATGACTTTTTTGACAAACTATACCCTGACTTCTTTATCACTTTTTACAACCTACTATAACAATATTTATTTGTAGTTTTTTTTAACATATTATACTATGACTTTTTATATACTATGTCTTTTTTCGACATACTATACTATGATTTTTTTTGACATACTAAATTATGACTTTTTTGACATACTTTACTATGTATTTTTCCGACTTTTTTGACATACTATACTATGAGTATATTTTTACTTTTTTCAATATTCTATACTACGACTTTTTTCGATGTACTATACTATGACTATTTTCAGACTTTTTTGACATATTATAGGCTACTATGACTTTTTTCAACATATTATGTTATGACTTTTTTGACAAACTATACCATGACTTCTTTATCACTTTTTACAACCTACTATAATAATATTTATTTGTAGTTTTTTTTACATACTATACTATGACTTTTTATATAGTATGACTTTTTTCGACATACTAGACTACGACTTTTTTCAATGTACTATACTATGACTATTTTCAAACTTTTTTGACATATTATAGACTACTATGACTTTTTTCAACATATTATGTTATGACTTTTTTGACAAACTATACTATGACTTCTTTTTCACTTTTTACAACCTACTATAACAATATTAATTTGTAGTTTTTTTTAACATATTATACTATGACTTTTAATATACTATGACTTTTTTCGACATACTATACTATGATTTTTTTTGACATACTTTACTATGTATTTTTCAGACTTTTTTGACATATTATACTATGAGTTTTTTTCGATGTACTTTACTATGACAATTTTCCAACTTTTTGACGTATTACACTATGACTTTTTTTCAACATATTATGTTATGACTTTTTGACAAACTATACCATGACTTCTTTATCACTTTTTACAACCTTCTATAATAATATTTATTTGTAGTTTTTTTTACATATTATACTATGACTTTTTATATACTATGTCTTTTTTCAACATACTATACTATGACTTTTTTGACATACTTTACTATGTATTTTTCCGACTTTTTTGACATACTATACTATGAGTATATTTTTACTTTTTTCAATATTCTATACTACGACTTTTTTCGATGTACTATACTATGACTATTTTGACGTGTGTAAATGTAAATATATATATTATATAGCGCTTTTCCAGTCTTAACAACTGCTCAAAGCGCTTTTACATCTACAGGAAACATTCACCATTCACACACATTTATACACTGTGGCCGGAGCTGCCGTACAAGGTGCCACCTGCTCATCAGATAAACATTCACACACATTCACACTCCGATGCGCAGCACCGGGGGCAACTCGGGGTTCAGTGTCTTGCCCAAGGACACTTCGACAATGACTGCAGGGGCGGGGATCGAACCACCAACCTTCCGATTGGCAGGCAACCGCTCTACCACTGAGCCACAGGCACAATTTTATGACTTTTTGACAAACTATACCATGACTTCTTTATCGCTTTTTACAACCTACTGTAATATTTATTTGTAGTTTTTTGACATACCATACTATGACTTTTTATAAACTATGACTTTTTTTGACATACTATCCTATGATTTTTTTTTGACATAATTTACTATGTATTTTTCAGACTTTTTTGACATACTGTACTATGAGTATAGTTTTACTTTTTTCAACATTCTACACTACAACTTTTTTGATGTACTATACCATGACTTTTTACCGACTTTTTTGACATATTTTACTATGACTTTTTTTTAACATGCTGTATTAAGACTTTTAATCACTTTTTTGACTTTTTTTAATCAATTTCTTCTACAAACTATACTATGACTTTTTTAAACTTTTTTCAACATACTATACTATGACTATTGTAACTGTGACTTCTCGACATACAATATTGTGAGTAATTTGACATAGTATACTATGAATTCTTCATTACTTTTTTACAATGTACTATATTATACATTTTTATGACTTTTCTGAAATATTATACAATGAATTTCTGTCAACATACTATACTATGACATTTTTTCTCTCCCTTTTTTCAACATATTATGCCATAACCTTTTTGACAAACTTTTTTGACTTCTTCATCCCTTTTTTTCAACATACTATGACTTATTTATATACATTTTTAATCAATTTCTTCAACAAAGTATACTATGATTTTTTTGACTTCTTCATCCCTTTTTTACGACGTACTTTAATATGAAGTTTTATAAATTTTTATTATACTATATATATTATAATATACTATGACTTATTTTGACATGCTGTACTATGACTTCTTAATCACTTTTTCAAACACTATAGTTTGAGTTTTTGGCAAAAGCATGAATTTGTTTAGGGTGGTAAGACAGAGGGTTGAGTGTACAAATCCTTGTCCAATAAGTTTCAATTCCTACTTTACAGGAATGAAGAATACAATAAAATTCCTGTTATTCACTCTTATCACTTTTTTTCCACGTAACATCCATCCATCCATCTTCGACTGCTTATCCGGTATTGGGTCGCGGGGGCAGCAGCTCCAGTAACATGTAACATGTTACTTTTTTGACATAATATACCATGATTTTTATCTCTTATTTAACATTCTATACTATGATTTTTTTCATCACTTTTTTGACATATTATACTATGACTATTATTACTATGGCTTTTTTGACATACTATATTTTGAGTGTTTTTGACATTCTATACTGTGACTTTTAATCACTTTTTTGACATAACATACTATGATTTCATCTCCTTTTTCAACATGCTATACTATGATTTTTTCTTAACGTTTTTCAACATGCCATACTGTGACTATATTTGACAAACTATCACTTTTTTCAACTTTTATCAACATACTATACTATAACCTTTTTTGAGAAAACAGAAACTTTGTGTAAGGTTCGATAGCTTAGGATGATAAGAGAGTGACTGGAAAACAGAAGGTTTAGTGTTCAAATACAGTTGGTTGTAATTAGTGTGAAGACTTATTTTACAGGAATGAAGAATACAAAGAGATGAAGAGAAAATTTGTGTTTTTGTTAGTCTTAGCCCTTATCACTTTTTTGACATGTTGTACTATGACTATCACTTTTTTACAACGTACTATACTGTATATTTTTCTGACTTTTATCAACATAGTGTACTACAAAATTTTTCTGACTTTTTCGAAATGCTGTACTACAACTATTTAATCACATTTTTCAACAAATTATACTATAACTTTATTTTGATATATTATCGAAAACTTGTTTTGAAATACTATACTATGACTTTATTACTTGTTTTGACATTTTATATTATGACATTTTTGTCACTTTTTTGACATACTATATTATGTTTTTATCACTTTTTTCGACATACTATGCTATGACTTTTTTAATCAATTTCTTCAACATACTATACTATGATTTTTTCTTTGACATACTATACTATGCCTTTTTCCAACTTTTTCAAAATACTAAACCATGACCTTTTTTACTATGATTTTTTCCCAACTTTTTGACATACTATGACTTTTTTTTTCAATACTGTACTATGACTTTTTGCAGCATACTGTACAGTGACTTTTATCACTTTTTTGGACACACTATACTATGACATTTTTTGTTATCGATTTCTTCAAGAAACTACACTTTGACTTTTTTTTAGACATACTATACTATGGCTTTAAATCATTTTTTCTAACAAACTATACTGTGACCTTTTCGAAATATTATAATGACTTTTCTTTTGCTTTTTTTCAACATCTATGACTTTTGTAATCATTTATTTAAACATACTACACCATGACTTTATTGACACTGTACTATGACCTTTTTTGTGATCAAATTTAAAAAAATACATATTTATCTATATATAACTATATATCTATATAATTATAATAAATATCTATATAATTATAAACAGTGACAAACAATTACTAACAATACACTAAGAGTAGGAACGCGTCGTACTATGACCTTTTTATGAATCTTTCGACATGCTATACTACAGTGTTGTATGACTCTTTTCATCATTTTATGACTTTTTTCAACAAACTATACTATGACTATTTTCTGACATACTATACTATTACTTTTTCAAAAATGTATAACACATATACAAATCCAAAAGATTATGTACAACATTATGGGTACTTCTGGTCTTTCAAATAACATATTGATGTGAACATTTTTTATTAAATTGTACACCCGCTACAAGCCTAAAGTTTATCCCAATGAAGAGCTTTTTCTCATCAACCACACTTTCTTCAAGTAACTGGTTGATTTAAATGTTCCATATTGATCAAGGAAACATGAAAACAAGCATTCAGACCATAACTCTGCTACATATAACCACCAGCAAACCTTCCCTATTCCATATCCTGCACTGCAGTGCAGGATGACATACTATATCCATCATTGTTTTGTACTCATACATGCTCTTTTCAAAACACTGGCCTGCAATTCAAACAAATTGTCTAAAGAATGAATTCTCTTTGTGCATGGAGACCTTGGCCCAGTTCAATGTGTGTTGTTTGTGACCCAGACCATGTTCCAGTTTGTGACCAGCCTGATGAAGCACGGATACGAGGAAGAGAGCAACCGACAGCGCCACCTAGCGCTCTCGCCGAAGGACAGACCAGACAAGAAGAACACAGCGCTATGAGATGCGTCTTTTTTCAACTTCAACTCAGACTGTTTTTATCAGTAGAGCACATAAATGTGTTTATGTATATAGTGTATTTACTGTTTCCTTTTCTACATTGCTCATATTTACTAGTCATGGTTTGCGGTTATATCACAAGTAAAAACGTGCAGTAACTTTCAACAACACACTTTATTCCTGCTGCAGTCCTCTTTCATGGGATCAGGATGTGGGAGCACAGACGGTACAAATGGCTGACAAAATATACCAGCTGTAGTAAACCTGCTTAGTATGACATTAGGATAACACCCAGTACGGTCTAAGTATTCATAACTCAAACATGCCTTTCAGTAAAATGTACAACTTTTATCATTTGTCATGTCATCATTCAAAATCATATTCACCTTTCAATTAACCAGAGTAACTGAAACTACAAAATGTAATTGGTGTTTACCAATTAACGATGGCCAGTTTCATCAGCTTGGTAGAAATTGGTTCTAATTATAAAATATTGTACAGCAGGAGTTATAATAAAAACAAAATAAAGTAAATTGTCACCAAGCTAACCGTGAAACTGGTTTAAAGAAAGTTTGTTTCAAAGCAACATAGCAGTAAATTCAATGCTTATTTGATTATTTTTAAAAACTAAAAAAAACAGCTCTCGGGTCAGCTGCAAATATAACATAAATATGGACTCTAACAATTAAATAGAATGAAAAGGCAGGTAATAATCATTGGGCTCCATGTATTTGGTTCCAGAGGTGACACAGCTGTTGATGACCTGGTTCCAAAGCAGAACTGGGGGAGATTGAATTAAGCTGACTTGCTTCGTCCTGCACGAGTTGCTAGAAATCCTCAGGTTTTCTGTTCTAGATGGCAAGTGGCACCAAACAACCAAATATGAGACATTACCATGCAAACAATGGCATAATACCAAAGTAGTCACCGGGTAAATGAACAGAGATTCAGAGGCCTCAGGTGAATGGGAAGAAAGCCGATTGAGGTGGCCGACCTAGTGGAGGCCTTTCCGGTTGCCTCAAATCGTAGAGGCCAGTTTAGGTACCCATGGTTATGTTTAAGAGTCTGTTGCTCATTGGGTGGCTTTGGTCTTCTTGCTTTTGCTTTTCTTATCTTTCTTCTTAAGTCCATCCATGTGAGCTCTAAGGAGGTTGGAGTACGCCTGTAAAGAGGATTTAAAGTTCATCATTAAGTTCTCAGCTCAATTACCGAAGGAGACTATGACATTTTGATTACATCAAGGAGACCTAATCAAGAAAGTCTGCATACAGTGACCCAGGGCAATAGCTTCCAAACGACACTGACATTTTAAAAAAAACTAGCTCAACCCACCATTTGAAACTTGATTACTTCTTTGGTGCTGACCTGAAATGGCAAGAAATGAGAAGTGAGCATGAACAGCTTGTGAAACACATTTCAAGCTAAACATCAGATCTGTTAGGACAAACATACAAACAGGAAACACAGTAAGCTCACCACTGTGCTTATTTTCTTTTTGCCCTCAGATGCTCTGATGAGACATTTGTTGTCTACTGGTTCAAATGACTCTGTGTGGCCCTTTCGGGGTGCTGGCTTGGTCCTCCCATCATCTGGAAAAAAGAAAGTCCCATTCCAGATATTTAGATGTTGAAATAGGAACGCAGCTTTACTTACTGACTAAACTCGAATAATGAATGTCAAAACTCAGGAGGGATGTCTGCTCACATTTCTTTAGCGTGATGACAACACTGCCAGATGTTCTGCACTTCTGGAACAGCCGTGTGAGCTCTGTGAGAAACTGGACAACAGAGCAAATCAACATTAATACCCCAACAACTGACAGCCCTGCCAAAATGATCATTAATGTTTGGGGCGACAGTTGCAACACAGTCTTGAAATAGCAATATTGCTTTCTACAGTTTTGGACTGATTATACACTCAGTTGTCAATGTATTAGGCAGACTTGCTTGATTGTCACATAAAGTGCATTGGACTTGCTTGAAGCTTGAAGGGTAAGACTTTCACATGTGTGACTTACTCCCATTTCTGGTATTACGTACACTTTGTCTAAACTAATGTCGTTTTAAGTCACCTACAGTTTTACTGCAGATTATTTGTAGGCTGATTTATACAACAGCCCTCCATGAAGGATATAATAAGATATGTGTAATTTTTAGGGTAATTTTAGCCTGCCCTCATTAATACGGGGAGAATATTTCAGCCTACTATATTAAACTGCATGTGTTTTAGATAGCTAACGTCAACTAATAATCTTGTAAGTTAGTAGAGGTTGCAAAAAGACCTGGTGGATAACCTTAATATTGAGATTAGCTTAACTACAGTATTCAAAAGGTTCTGAACACCAACACAGGAGTTCAGAAATAATTTGGCTGATTAGACTTTTCCCTGGACTGTGCGTGTATAGACTGATTGCCATCTCCTCGAGGCTATTTTTTGCACCTGGAAGTGCAGGTGTAGAAATTACACATTTATCCCTCTTATTGGTAGATGAAGCTATGTTATCCAATACCCTCCCATCAAAGCTCTCGCCCAACGTCAACCTGGGTAGAGAGCTAATCAGCCAGAATAACTGAAGTAGCAAATAAACTAACTTGTTATTTTACGTTAATTTAGTTAGCGTTAGTCATCTTGAAATGATAAGGTACTGAGTGCCAACCAACGTTACAAATGTTAGCTATATTTTCAATTCGGTTTCAGTGCGTTTGTTAGTTGTAGTTTAGTTTCAGGGTTCAGTTTAGTTTAATTGTTTACTAGAAATAATTTCCACTGCGGATTTGTTTTAGTTTATAAACGGTAACGTTATAGTAACGTTACAATTATAGTTTAGCTAGCTAGTTAACTTAGTTAATAACCCTGGTGCTAACTTAGCTGGAGCAAGTTTAACTATATTGGTGTCAATGTACAAAATTACAACCACTTCTTCGGAATGCACGTTAGAAAATCCAGTTTATGGCTCTTAATATGCTAGAAAGTATAGCGTTAGCTAATAACTAAACAACCCATTAGTCAGATTTACGCGAAACCAGTTTTAGCTTCAATCAAACGTTAGCAGGCTGGCTAATGAGTCAGTCTAACGTGTGGCTAACGCTACCTGTTAACTAGACAGCTAAAGTATACCGTGTCAAGTTCTACTTTAAAGTCAGTAACGTCGACAGACCAAATTATTAACGATGTAGCTACTTTTTGTTCTTACCGAATCGTTTTCAAGCAGCACCATGATTCTGACTTCAGCTTTAGTGGTTTACTGGTCCTAGCTAACTGTGAAGCACACGTACTACAAGCCGGAGCTCCGCCCTGCGCCATCACTGCGGGGACAGGCGTTAAGTCACAGGGCCGCCTGCTGTCAGGGAGGGGAACCCCGCACAAAGATCTCTGCAGTCAGCCATACATACAATGGTTGGAGGAAACTGTACATTTTGAAGTGACTGACCCTGAACACATTTCATTTGATAACACAATCTCATTGAGGTTGTCAAACGTGATTGATCATTAAAAATTATATTAACCATATATATTTAATCATACAGTAGGCTATGCTCGGTAATCGTACATACCACATAAATATAACTCAATTAACTTTTTTTTAGGTACAGGTATGTTATATTACATTACAGCTGATACTTTAAAATATAAATTTCAGGGCTTTAACATTCAAAACATTCACTTAATGCTCACTTTCAGCACACATTCACTTTAAAGAATATGATTATATTGTTTTTTCATTCATAACATTAATGGACATCTACCAAATCTGCTGATTTAGACTAAGATAACTTAACAACAGCTACATATACAAAACTATGGTTTGAATACGGTCTCGATAATAAAATGTATGTGTTTCTTTCATCTTGATAGTGCACAGTCTGGGTGGTGCCCCAGGTCAGCAAGGTGCACAGCAAACTCAGAGTTCCAGTCTCTTTCAAAGACTGCCCTGAGCTGGCTCTGCAAGGCCTTAGTCCTCCATACAGGGTGAGGAGCATGCTGGGAAATCACCAGACCCACGCCAGCTGTGGTCACAAAGTAGTCCCCAGACCAGTTGGAGGTACCTAAGGAACAACACAGTGCAATCTGGTCAGTTATTAACCATTTAACATGCAACAAACACCCTCCTCAACACATGACTGCACAATAACTCCACTGAGTTCAAACAACAGTAATTGTGTGGAAATAATAATCATGAAAATAAACTCACCAATATAGGCTACTTTATCAGTCACCATGTATTTATTGTGGTTGACCCTGGTGTATGGAATATCAGACTGGTTTCCCACAGGCACAATGTACAATTTCTGAAAAGTGAATGATGTGCAAAAATAAATTTATTCAGAGGCAAGATCGGCCCAACAGATGCATTTATTTCATGTTGTGTCTTACTATTTGGATGCTGATATCCTGGTGTGGGCTGTCCATTGAGGCTAGAGACTGAAGAAAGGGCAGCATGGCTGGGTCAGAGTCCCGCCCACAGCTGATCAGCATGCGCATCTTAACCTTCCTCTCGAATGCAGCCGTCCTAATGGCATCATCAATGAACGGCCAGTATCTATTCAATTAAAGAATCCCAAGTGAGGAAATAAAGCAAAAGAGGTGAACGGTTGATGGATACAAAGGGTTTCTTTTGGGGGTCACCTCTGAGGCTTTTCAAAGCGTGTGGTTGGGAAGTACTCCATGACGGCTACATCCACATAGTGTTGGGCATCTGAGATGATGGAGACAATAGCCTCCAGGTCCTGAGTCCTTGATGGAGGACAGAACGATGGCGGAGAACCCTGGGGTGAAACACAAATATTGAACAAGACCACATTTGGGACATCCAACCCTGACTTCCATAAGGTAACAGTTTGAGTTTTTGGGTGTCTGAAATGGTAAGAAGTACAGTTACCTTGATGTAAACAGAGATAACAGCCCCTTATCCATCAGAATAACAGTGTCCTGTAAAATGGAACTGAAACCTAAGGAACTCACCGTGAGGTACAGCCTGCTGGAGATATTATTGGTTTTCACCAGCAGAGGGTGATGTTTATTGATGGCAGTGTCATACTTTGCAGGCCAGGGCTGTGGCAGGGAGCTGTTGGACTGTCCCATCGCCCAGTAGGACTGGAAAATCTTATGTAGGTCCTTTGCTAGACTGGGGCAGTTGTAGACAACTACTCCCAGTTCCTTCACCTAAAACACCAGACAAAAGTGAATTATGAAAATGGTTTGGCAGTGTTTTGAAAGTTTAAAATAAGCATCTGTAATTGTTATGGTGTTACCTGTGTGAGAGCCCTCCAGTCCATGTTGGCGCTTCCAATAAACACATGTTTTTTGTCAACAATCCAGAACTTGCTGTGGAGAACACCCTTCGTCAGGTGGCCAAAGTTCACCTTCCTCACCTGAACTCCTACAGACAATCAGATAGGGAACTGCAGTAAAGCAAAGTTGTTGCAAACAATGAATCACAAATAAAAACACACTGCAGTAAACGTAGAGAACAAGGGAGTCACTTTCAAACCTTTCTTTTTTAAGATCTTTAAATCTGTGGAGTTTGTTCTCACACTGGGAACACTGGTCACCACTCGGACAGAAACATTTCTGGAGGGCAACTCTTCGAGTTCTTTCAGGATCTCCCTTCCCTGCAGAGGACAGACTCACTGTATTGTAGGCCTTTCCCACTGACAACATGTGCATGTTCCCGTCAGTCTTTCTATTTTAGTTGATAACTCACAGGTATGTCAGAGGAAGAGTTAACGTTAATGTCTTCCCCAGTTAAAGTCCAGTAGAAAGAGGCCACGTCCACTTGGTCCGTTGCCACGGAGAGAAGATCTTTCCAGGCCTTTTCCAGAGGGATCCCAAGCGTTACATTGGCTTTGTATTTCATATGTTGAGGGATGCTCTCCACCAGGGTCATGCTAAGAGATAAACAAAGACATCTGCTCAGGGAATTCTCTGGAAATTGAACTGGAGAAAATTATAATTTAGAGATAGATTAGATTTTGGGATATATTAACCATATGGTCAATAGATGTACAGTAGATACTGTATGTTTTGTAATTTTACTTTCAGAATTCTTTGCTAAAAAAATCCTTCCTCAAAATTAGTACAACATGGACCACAAAGTATTCATTAAAGAGATCATAAAGAGGGAAAACAATAATGTATTAATTTACTATACAGTACACGTTATGTAAAATACACAGAAGTTGTATGATAGAGGAGCTGTTGTGTATGGTTCATTACATAGATAAAAAAGTAATTTATATTAAGTCATTGTCCAGTTCTGAAATGTCCTGGTGATGACACTATAACAAAATGCAACTGTAAATCTAACAGATATCAGATATACAGTACTTTGTTCCAAAGTTGTTCAGATTAAAGAATAGAAGAAGCAAATGTAGAGTTAATTAGTCAGTCACCAACTAACACTCATTTAACTATATCTTCAGTGGGGTTATTACCTGCACTGGTCCGTAGAGAAATTGCTCCCAGCAGCTTCATTAGGAAGCGTCTCATGATCTTGGTGGGGTGGTGGTCTTTTCAGCACAGCGATGGCAAGCAGGATCCCCAGGACTGTCAGACAGCCCAAAACCACAGCTAACGTCACACAGCTGGTTGACCTCTAACAACATGAAGTTTGATAGAAAAAAAAATCCAGGAATAAGAAAAATGTGTCATACCAAAACAGAGTGAATGACTTGGTAAATATTTGATGTTGTCCTACCCCTTTGTTTGAAACATAACCGTCATGAAGGCTGCTATACATAGAAGGCATTTTTTCTTTCAAATGCTCGTACTCTATTAACATTCAAAAGCAGGAAATTATCATCTCAGACAGAAAATAACACACCAGAATTCTGACTTCACTAAAGACAGAACTCATAAGAACTTAGTTTAAATCTCTGAGGAAGTTTGGTTTCCACAGTATTGAAAGCAAAACTTACACAAAGCAGATGTAGATAATTTTCCAGCCAGCAGAAAGAGCTCACAACAAACACGCTTCCTCTCTTCCAGCTTACACCCAAAACTGATCTGAAGGGATAGCTCTGCTACTGAATACATTACAGCACAGTTCCTGTTTTACTTTCATTTCAGGTTGTGACATGTATTTGCTGAGGAATAAAAAATAAAAATAAAAGTATAGTGAGTGAATAAAAGTCATGACTTAAAAACAACTTTACTAATCAAATTTATTTGAAAAATCTGCAATCATCATCAAATTACACAAACCAAACATAAATACCATCTAACAAGACATCCAGATTAGAGCCAAATCATTCTGGGTGAAAGGAAGGAAAACATAAATTGAATATAAAAAAAATGGGACACAAAAACTTTGACAAACAAGAATTACATTCCAGCTCTTTAACCTGCTGTGGCTCTGAAAGAGTAAAGCAAAGAAGAAATACTACCAAATAGAAGAATAGCAGCAAGTGCCATCAACAGGACTAACATTCAGTTTTTGTTGAGTTTGTAAACAACCACCGTCCCACACAGCTCTGTGGCACTAAAGGTACTTCCCAGTTACAATCACATGTACAATCTGGACTGGGAAAAGGGGAACCCAACCTCTCTGCTCATCAAATGTTTACAATCAGTCGCAGGAGGGCAACGACTTTCATTTGCAGCATATCAGGTCGAGGGGATAAAGTTATTCTACATTAGTGCAAAAGACAAGATTAAGAGGTAATTTGTACGATGTTCGGATTTCTTTTTACTATGTTTTCTATTTACATGTCACAAGCTCATCAAATCAGATTGACAGTTTCACACAATTGACTTTGTCAACTTGAATTCTAAAATGACATTACTTCTCCTGTCATGTGAGGACCATCAGAAGTGACCTTGTGACTTGAGAGGAAATTTCAAATCCTACCACAGTGCTCTGATAGCTCTCGAGCCTGTCAATTCATTCCCGTAAGTTGCTTTATGATCGTCTTTGGCCAGTCCTCGGAGCTGATCGTGCTCTTGAGGCATGGAGAACAAACAAAAAAATAGTTTCAAGCCCCCAACTGTGTTTGACACAAATAAAGAAGTTAGAGGGAATGCTTGTAAAACACTTTTTTTTTTTTCACTTGAGTTTGTGGTTGCCAGGTGACTAAAGGAGTCTCTCCTACCAGTCGGACCACACATTCCAAAGGGAGTTTCATCACCAACAGGACAGAATATTGAGGCCATCTACTGAGGAGGGCCTGGACAGAGTACAATAGGACATGTTCACAGAATAATACTCAAGAAATTGGCTGGTAGAAACTGTGTAATATAACATGAACTCGTCTGGCAATGAGTGTATTGAATCTCCCAAAGTCGGGTCGTCTCGGTTACAGTGTCTCACAAAACGCCGCTAATAAATACTTTTTACATTCTTCAATAAATCAAGTCCACCAAGAAATAAGTGGCAAACAAAGACAAAAACATGAAAGGAAATATACGAGGAAAAGCAACGGGTTTACTGAGGATACAAGTACACTGATATCTACTTGTGTTTTGCGGCAGTTCATTCTACCCAAAACAAATATAAATAAACAAATATTTCCGCAAAAATGTGATGTGTTGCTAAACATAGGAATCTCATATATTAGTAGATTTCCCTCAGAGGATTATGCTCAGGCCGGTTTTCAAATAAACCAAGTAAATACAGTACGCTGTTAAAATCAGCAAATTTGGTCATATCATTGGCAAATAAAGAGGTTGACCTCTAAAACACACAGACTCAAGTATAGTTTTGAGGCCTGTCAGAAGTAAGGTTTATTAAAGTATTTGTGGTACTTCCTTAAATCTTTACTCCCACTGTGTGTACTCTACGGGCATACAGTGGAGGCCTCACTGTGACTTACATACGTGTGTAGTGCTCATAGTGCAGTAGTGTGTATGTTTGGATGTACGGGAGGCTACAGTTCTGCAAATACAGTCTCACTTCCCCCCTCTTGGTTTCATTGTGTGCACAATGGTTCGACACCTGGGTTTATGGAGAAACAGCAGATGTTCAACACTTTTGGAACCTGCGTGTTTGCGTCACATATCAGACTAAATATCCAGTTCTGAGATCGTCTTGTGTCACGCCTGTTCTCCTGACCCCCTCACTGGGCCTCGGGCCGCCACCACGTTTGGAGACAGAATGGATGGTTCTCCAGTCCCGTGAGACGGGAGGTCTGGAGGACCGAACAGATGAGGAGGAGACCGCCAAGGCCTTGGATGCTTCAGCCTGTGCACTGGGTTCCATGACTGTGTTAATGACTGGGGAAAAAATAAAATGTAATGTAGTTTTAAGCTGAGTATTTGGCTTTACAACACAAAAGTGTTATGAACATTATCATGATAAGTATACATTTGTATGTATATTGTTTATAAAGGATCAGGAGGACTCACCCTCAAGTTGTTGTTGAACTCTCCGGAGTTCTTTCAAGATAGATGTGATTTCCTGAAATACAGATGTCCAACTTAGCTCAAACAAACAAACAGCATTACCTGGTATACATTTAAACTAAAGATTGACAAACATAAGTCACCGACCTTGTTGGAGGTTTTGATAACAGGGACATCATTGTCAGAGTTTACTTTGGCCTCTATTTCTTCCCAAATATCCATCCGGTCCTGGAACAGTACCCTGTGTGCATAATATGCCAAAGTGAGTTGATAGAAAGTGGGCTTCTTAAAGTATTCTAAAAAAAGTATTCTTAAAAAGGGATAATCCAAACGAGTCCAAAACATTGACTTTTAGTCTTGAAAACTGAGGGTGTGAGACCAAGCTTTCGGATTGTGGTGACGTAGAACTAAATTCCATCAAGAATACCTAAATATATTTTTCTTCTCTGATATCTTGGGTTTGCTTTTCTGGATCAAACAATGGTTAGAAAAAAAACACAATGGAAACATTTAAACCGGTTTATCTGCATTTGATTTATTCAGAAGATTAAATCTCAGTAACATATTGTTTGTGTGCTGACTCACTCAGTTACACTACAATATAGTGTAACTGAGTGAGTATACACTATTTTAATAACATTACTGGCTTAGTGCAGTCTGGTTGTCAGACAGGATCAATACAGTTTTTCATCAATCCCAGATTAAGTTTAGGAATAAAGAATGTATAAAAAACAACCTACTTAATTTTGTCAGAAAGTTGCTCAGTGTTTTCTCTAATGGCCATGGTGATCTGAGACACAGGATTCAGCATCAGATGGTCATCTACAATGACCTGGAGAAAAAACAAACACTTTATAATGATCCCCTTGTGGTGGCATCCCAGAGATATGTAATAAAATGAGGTGGAGCGGCACATTGTGTCAGACCTCGTCTCTGCTCTGAGCTCGCTGCCTGCGGTGCTGTTCATGGTCCGCCGAGCTCTGGTCAGGTTCCCTTGTAGATGTAGAACTTGGTGGGACCCTCTGGTAGTTCAAGCCAGCCTCTGGAATACGATGAACCAGCTGCAACACATCAACAATTTAGTGTTACGATGTCAATCAGTCAGTCAGTTAGTCAGACAGACTCTTTGTGCTAATTTGTTAAACAAAGCGCAGAGCCATAAAACCATTATGTACAGACCCAAACAAGAACACACTACTGGTATATACACAAATGTTCAACAAAAGCACAGAGATACTTCCTCTTTTAAAAAAGGAGGATAGTTTGTGATAGAGAGGACACAAAAAGAGAATAGTCATCTTCAGTTTTAGTTGAGTTTTGTCATATTGATAAAAATAGAGGTTTGATGCTTCAGTCTGTTAGATTAAGCAGCAGCAGCCCTAAGAATAGCTTTGGTGTACCTGTTCATGAGCGGTCACTGTGGAGACAGGTGCACTGCTCGCCATTCCGGGGTTTTGTGGATCACCATCACCAGCCACATCATGGATCTCTCTGGCCAAGATAGCAAGGTCTTTGGCCAGGTCTTGACTTAACCTAGCCAGGAGGGAATGTGTGTTAAAAAAGAAGACTGCCCGGAATAAGAACTATCTTTATATCTCCATTATATTCCGCTGAATGTGAAATCCTCCTTATGCCCTTTAATGGAAAAGCTGAAGGCTGCATACGTGAAACCCTCTTGGATGTCAGTTAGGCTATAGTAAGATAAAACTAGTAATATTCCTTACCGTGCGATTTCAGAACTGTGGTTGGACCAACTGTGGAAGTTGTCTCCCTCGTGGTTCTCCTCCTCAGAATCTCTGCAGTGGGGCTTCTGATGCAGGGCGACCACCGGCTGAGGCCGAGGCTGATGACGTGGGCTGTGGGAAGCTGAGGAAGGTTGGGAGCGTTTGTGTTTAGGAGTGCTCTGGTTTGAGTCGTACTCCTCATCTGAGGTAGAGGCGTAGTCAGAGCCTTTCTGTCGTCTCCTGGAGTCTTGGCGTTGTGAATTGGTTTGAGTTACGGAGGATTAGGATAGAGAAGTCGGGAAAATAGGAGAAAGAGAGATACCATCAAAGAATACAGGCAAGAAAAACACCACCAAGCATATGAGATGTCACCACATCCTCCTCAGAACAAGAGACCAAAAGGTTGCTGTGGAAGTGCTCATTTCTGCAGTTAAATTTGATCATAGAAATGGCTCATTTTTCTTTTCTTTTTTTCCAGATTCAAAACCATTTACAAACTGAAATGAGTACTTGATTTCAACAGTACAGCAGCCGAGTATTCACAATATAGTGAATACTATGTTGTGTAGCATAAACCATTTTGTACATGGCTAGTATTATAATCTTTATCATGGCCCCAGAACCCTCGCGGATTACCATAAACTGCATGAGAACACTGAAAATCTAATTTTATCTAAAAAGGTATTGTAGTAAGTGCCTTTTTAATTGCACAAGCACGACAACTGTGCCATCTGCTACGCTCCTCCCACCTGTGCAATAAAATACCACACAGACAGGCAAAGTGAATTTTAAGGTCAGAGGGCTGCTTGTGCTGATCGCTGCACCACCACGAAAATATAGAATGTTAGTGTGAATTGATGTAAGTAAAAAGCCCAGACTTAAATTCCCTCCCAACAAACACTTTTATAGAGAAAAAGTATAGAACCCAGGTGTTATTTCCTGAAACATACAGTTTATCAACTGAGGACTAAACGTATCAAACCAATTCACCACAGTGGTTGATTAACAGACCCTGCCATGCTTCCAATCCATTTGTTTACACAATACTAGGTTTGACTAAGACAGGCATTACGTGGTTACACCAGTCACGATATGTTAAACTCAATGAAACTCGCATGTGTGAGTGTCTGTATTAATACTCACTTGCAGTGCTACTGGCATATTTGGCACTGCTTGAACGTCCACGAGTGAGTGGTGTCAGCGGTGCTTTCTGCTGCCTTTCTACAGGCTTCAACCCTGAAGCAGAGGCCCTTCGAATTGAGCTGCTGCCAGACTCTGTGCTCCGGTTGGAAAATCCGGTGCTCCTGCCAGTCCACTGTGGGCTGGAAGAGGCCTCAGTGTCGCTGGTTGTGTTGAACGAGCTTGTCCGTTTACGAGGCATCGCTAGCATATCCAGCCTGGAGAGTTTCTTTGTTTCCTGTGGCTGCTTAGCTGGGGCATTGCCTGCATCCTGGGACACTCTGTCTGTATCCGTGCCCTCGTTGTCTGAAGCTTCTCCCAGGCGAGCCCGGCGGAGCATGGACGCTCTGGTGGGCCTCGGGGCTAACAAGCTGTTGGCACGATTCAAAGCCTGGGACGTTTTGGAGGTCTTGGCATCCTCCTTCTGAAGGTGCACTGTGTATTTTGTGCGGGTTTGGTGGATGTTAGACTCTTGATCAGAGTAAGGTAAGCTCTGAGGGTCGTCACTTAGGTCTGTGGAGCCACGTTTCCCAACACTACGTCTCAGTCCAACTGGTCTCCTGACAGACTCAGTCTTATTGTTGCTATCTGCTCCCAGAGAGCGCAACTTTTCTGATGTAGTGGAATGGTGACTTGAGTCCTGACTAGCTATACTGGCTGAAGACCTCTCCCTATGGAGGCCACTAACCGAGGGTTTTTTAGTCAGTGTGTTTGGCCTGGTCTTATTGCTATGTTGGCTGACTGTGCTAGAGGTATCCACATCAGACTCGGCAGAAAGAGAATCTATTATTGGAGACGGTGTCGTTTCTGATTGTCCTCCTTGGAGTTTGGCCTCCAGAACAGCCAGAACATCCTCCGTCTCTTTGAGGTAAGAATGAGTGTCCTGATTGCAGGCTCCCTGGAATGATTCTGGGCCTCTCTGAACAGAGATGTTGGGCAATCTGGCATTGCTAGGTCGCTCCTTGGTGAAGCTCTCTTGTCTGATTAACTGGGAAACAGTGCCCTCTTTGGATTGTGGACTCCGTGTAATCTGGCTCAGGATAGGAGCCAACACACCGGGCTTGACTTTTTCAGAGTCAAGGTTACCTCTCTGTTTGGTCATGGTGGCTGTTGAGAAAGTTTTGGTTGCATGTTTTATTTCAGTTTTAGGAAAGCCCCCATTCTCAGGTTGAGACTCGGCCTCCTCTGACCCGATGTAGAATGACGTAGACTTGGTGGAGATTCTATCTTTATTTTTGTTCTCTTCAGTGTCTGACAGCGGTCTTCTCCTTTGCTCTACAATGGAACCATCATCTGACCTGCTGGCATCACTCAGACTGTCAGGCTCTACATCATCCTGCACCGTTAACCTGTCAAGGCTATCATGAGACCTGGGGGCCACCAATCTATTCTCTCCTACATCAAATGTTAAATGTGGGTCATATTGAACATGAATGCTGGGATTTAGAATGTCACTCTTCTCCCCCTGTGGTAACTGGGGCAGTACGCGCCGAGCTCTTGATCCATCGCAGTCGGTGCTGTCGTGGTGTCGGCTGAGCATGGCCTTGTGGATGATTGTACCTTGTGCTGAAGTGAAACAGTTTAAATGCATATTAACTACACATAATAAAACTGAATATCATTCATATTCATCAGGGCGTCTCATTATCATTTCAAATAGACTTGTATCTCGTCAGGTAGCTTACCCCCTCCTGACAGCTCCATCTGGGAAGGCATGTCAAAGAGGCCAGATGAAGGGCCAGATTCTGTGTAGCTGTCTGCCAAGCTGGCCCAGCAAGACATCCACTTAGGAGCCCCCTGTAACACTGCACTTGCTGACTGAACCTGCATGAGAGAACATACAACATATTTAATATCTTTAAAAAAAAGAAAGAAAGAAAAGAAAAGTTTAGACAATTTGAAGACAATACAATTTTGAATTATATGATTTCCTTAGTAGGAAATAATGCCAATATGACAAACAACACAAGATGTTATACATCATCTGTTTCATGAGGAAGAACGTTACAACGGACGACATCAACAACAACAACGGTTAAAACATGGATTTTTTTCTCTCCATTTATTTGGTTAGAAAGAAAAACCAAGACCATAAAGAACCCAGAGACTGTGAGGAAAGATGAGGCACATCTAGAAATCAATAGAGAGATAGAGCAGAACCCCCAACAAGAAAAATTAAGGTTTACTGAGCCAACATTAAATGAATTGTCTTTAAAATTGGCAATTGAATTATTGATTATATCATCCAATCATTGATCACACCCTGAGCAGGAAGGTTTCCCTTTACCAGACTCTGTCCCTGTTCTGGAGCTGGCCTCACCTCCCCACAGCTACTCTGCCTATGCTGCTCCCTGCTCTCAACAATAAGAGGCCTAAATGCTGATGATGTTTCTGCTTCACTCTGGTTGGTTGGCTCTGGGCTCTCAAAAACACCAAACACCTGTCAGGAACAAAGCAGTGCAAGTTGATAAGTGCAGGAATGGAGAAAGTGGGACTGCCAATGTCTCATTCTGAGTGGGAATTTTTTCCCCAAGAGACGGAGGACACTGATGACCTAGTTCCTTCCAGCAACATGTTGTCATTGTTAGCTAAATTTATTTGAATTGAATTGAGAAAGAAACTTGCCTGGTCGATATTGCTCCGTGCTTCTTCTAGCTCTCTATCTTGAACATCTGCTTCAATAGTGTAGGTTCCTGCGTCACTCAGACTGTCCTCGTCTTCATTCTTGGGGCCAACATGGGGACTCTTAACCTCCACAGTCTGAGACTCCAGGGGCATCATAGGGGCCTTGAGAGGAACGGGCTGGTGGATAGGAGAGGAGGTCTGTGGCTGGTAGGAAGCGTTAGATGGAGTGGGACTAGTCTGTGATACTACCACTGTCTCCGTTTTAGCTGGTGTAGGGGGACTGGATGGATTTCTATCCCAGCTGGCAGAAGAGGACTGCTTTGTTTGTTTGAGAAATTCAGCAGTAAATTCCTGGGCGAGTTTGGACCTCCGGCCGACACTGCTAAAGGGTCTTGCAGACACAGATGATGAAGAGCGAGAGGAAAAGCTGGTGATCCGGTCCTCTGTCTTCTCCCTTCGTAGAGAGCCAGCTCTTTGGAAGCCTGTGGAAGGCTGGTCCTTCAGGGGAACAGTGTATCGTTGGGTTGCGGGAGTGGTGGAGGCTGGAGATTGGACTCGTCTCTCCCCATTTGGGGTTGAGCTCTTCTTTGCCTTCTCCGGCTGGAGCCGGAGGCCTGAGGGCTCAGGTGGAGATGTGTTATTGTTGAAGGACTGGGAGCGCTTCTTTCTTGAGTTATCATCAAAGAATTCAATGACGAAGGCTTGATGAGGCTCAGCCTTGCCAAGACTGGATAGGGACTGAGACTCTGGTGGAGTAGACTCCTCAGAATCAGGGGAGGCTAAGTGTTGAGGCGGGGAGTCTCTCAGGGGCTGTGGAGACACCTGGGACCCAGTCTGAGGTTCTGCCTGGACGGAAACACTTCCATTGATTGCAGGATCCACTGAATTACTGTGAGTGCCATCCTCACGATGGTTTGCTGATGATGGGAAGACCACAAGTTAGCACATTACAAAGACAAAGCTGTTGATAAAACATAAACCGACTTTGTACAAATGACTCACTTTTGGTGTTCTTCAGAAGTGATGGGTCACTGTTTGTGCTGTACATGTCTTCAGCCGTTGAACTCCTCCTTATCATGCTAGCATTGCTTTGGACCAGCCAATCAGCAACTTTGCTTTCTGCTGAGACCACCTCAATGGGTGTGGTGACAAGCTCTGTAGAAGGTAGCTTCTGCTGCTGGCGGAAAGAAAACTTGGTCACGCGGTCCTTGATCTTCATTTTACCTGGTGTGCATTCATCAAATTCGATGGTGAAGGAGGCATGGCTTTGGACCACGGGAGGTGTGGAGGAGACAACCTCAGTGGGACCAGGGGTGTCCTTGGTGGGAACCTCATGAACCTGCAACTCTGGTTTCTTAGCAGGTCGCTGCTTTAATTCCTTTGTTGGAATCTCAAAGTAGCTAGGCTCCCGGCGGTAGGAGAAGATGGACTTGGCCTGATTGTCAGACAGAGAACTGTTGACCTCATATCTTGACACATCTTTAGTAGGCTCTGTTAGAAATGAGTGGTGAGAGGCAAGTATTAGTGGAGGTTCTACATACTTTAATCCACGGAGTGATTAAATGACTATTTCATTTAATTTCTTTTTATAATTTATCTCAAACAAAAGAAAAAATCTAAATCAAATTAAAACCAAAACAAAATAAAAAAAAGGTTAAGTTTGAGAAGGAGCAGGCTGAAGCAAATAGCTTATTTGGTCCGGCCCCTACTTCCCAATATCATATTATTACAAAACACATAGATATACAAATACAGCATACAATCTTCCAGGTCTTACAATAACTTACAATACCTTTACGTTACAATTCCATTCCTATTGAATGTTTCCGTCTATTCTTTTCTGAATTGGTTAAGTAATCATTTCTTTAAGCTATGTTTGAACTGAATAAAACTACAGAAAGAATACAATGTTGTCAATAATAGAAACATATGTATGCCCCTTTGTTTTCAAGCTCACAGTTATAGCTAATTAATGTTTTTGGGTGGTATTTTTAGGCCTTTATTTCATACAGGACAGCTTTAGACATGAAAGGGGAGGGAGAGAGAGAGAAGGGGAATGACATGCAGAGAAGGACTGGAACCAAACCCGCGGCCGCCTCTGTAAATGGGTGTGCCCTCTATCAGGTGAGCTATTCAGGCGCCCATAGCTAAATAACTTAAACATCAGAGGTACACAAAGCTAAGGAAACTGATTGAGGTGATTGGGAAGTTGCTGACGCACAATCCCATAAAGTGGGAGCCACAAATAACACAGCAGGTAGACTGAGAAAACAAATCTGCCAGTTGGTCTTTGGGTGCCAGTTGGATGTTGCCAAATATCACTTTAGAAGCTCAGAGTCCAGCGGAGTGTAGCTGAGCGGGAATAATCTGTTTCAGCCTGGGTACCACCATGAGGCAAACACTCACCCTTCCTCCCCCCCCTCCAGAAGCTTAATCCATCACGAGGCAGACAGGCACTACCCACTGGCCTGGCACAATGCAGCCTGGCTAAAAGTCCACAACTGGCCAGAGACTTGCCTTGGGCTTTACACCATCCATCTCTCAATGACCCACAAAGGGCATCAGATAGCAGTGCCATAGAAACACATGTCATTACAAATCAGGATCTAACTCACAGATGTGGAGAGATTCATTGCATTTATAGAACAAAACACTTTGTAGAGCAAAATTACATTCTGATTCAAATATATAAACACTTCAGTATACATACTATAATTAAGTCTGTGGTTTGTGCACATGTGAGTAAAAAATACAATCTCTTACCTGGAGACTCCTGTTCTGGCGATTTTCCACCTCTGTTCTTCTTTTGGTTGGCTGCGTCCTCATCCTCCCCCCACCAGGACGGTTGGCCATAGAGAGGAGTAGGCTTGGATATTGGAGTATCTGTGGCAGCTAACAGACAAATGTACAAACACACACCATTAGGCACATGGGTAAACTCAGGTGAGAAAGAGACAAAGAACTACAGTTATCCAGCCTCTTGTGTTTATAAGGCACTACATTTCTGTAACATTATTAAACAATGTTGTTAAGTCATGAAAAAAAACAAAATGATGAACAACATTGGAGCTCAGAAGGCCTTTGGGCTTTCTACATTTCTGACATTCCCATGACACAGAAAGAGTAGTGAGTGTCCAACTGTGATACAAATTGTATCACGCAAACCGACACAACATAATCCTTCTCATGTGAATCGAGACAAAGTAAATCCTAATCTTTAAAGACAAAAACTATACATCACAAGATATGGAATAACGACTGCGTCTTAAGTGAGACTTCTTGTAGACAGTGAGACTCGTTGTTTGCACATTGACCTTTGTATGTAATGAGGAGATGAGGGTTATTTCTCTGATGCTGTTTCTGAACTGGTGTTAAGCTGCTGGCTTGCCAGTCTTCACATGCCAGCCATGTCTATCTGGCACTAATCAGATAATCTAGAAGCCGCTTTTCGGCCTGATACATATGATAAACAAGCTCTCTGGATTTGAATGCGGGGCTTCACAATTTTAAGCATCAACAGCACTTTACCACTGTTGCCTTGGACACACACAATAAGACATCAACACAGTGACGAGAGAAGCAGGGGGACATGTTACTAATTCTTTTCCCCATAGACAGCCCTCTGCTTTTAGCTAAAGAAAACGTGGGTGAGTGTCTCAACTAAAGTTGACTGAGCACAGCACCTTTTTAGAAAACATAAATAGTTAGAAAGCCAACCTAGAATAACCTAACAAATATTAGTTAAGCAATTTGCCAAAATCCTATTTAATGTTTGTCCTACATATGTAACTGAACACTACTTGATTGAACCCAATAAACTAATTTCCATCATCTGTCAAGTTTGTACATGAGCAATCGGTTAAACAAGGGATTATGCAATAGGACATTTCAAAATCATGTAGTGCTGATGTGTACAGTATTAGGGAAGATGTGAACTATCCATTTCATGCCCATTTGATAAGTGCTAAATAGCCTTGGGTCCTGGCAGAGTAAAGAAGGCCTAACTGAGTCATACACTATACAAGTGTCCTGCCCTGAAAAATGCTGGAGAATTGGACACACTCCACATCCTGTACAGCTGCAGGGGAAAACAAGCAGGACTACACAAAAAATGATGTATGGTGCTCTCGCAGCACTCCATCTCCATCCGATCCAGAATAAACCAAAAGAACCTACATTGTATCAAGGTCTCCAGTCAGTCAATCAAATTCAGCCAAAGGGAATCTATTTGCATGAAGTAAACAGAGATACGCAGGCTCAGTCTGGTTGTGCAGTGAAGTACAGGACATTTTGTGTATGTCTAAGTGTGTAACACAAGTGCAGCTTTGTTTTCTGTAACATACTTTGAAATTCTTATCTTCTTGTGACTGTACATTCAACGAGACAGGAGACTAGTTTTGTTATCTCATTGGTGGACTGGGTCACAACAACACAGGGCAAGGCTGCTGTCACACTGGACGGACCCTAGTAAACTAGTCAAAAAACCTAGTCAACAAAGGGTTTGCAGTCAGGTTTACAGGATCAGTGTTGTTAGCTTATAGCTGCAATCCCGTCCTTGTAAGGCTAACTAAATGTTTTCCAAAGTTTTACAGTTTAATTACCTATGTGTAAGGCACTTTGTGGGATATGAGCCTAGTGCTGGAAAAGTCCTATTTTGAGCACCCGTAATTTTCCTTCTAAGCTTACAGAAAGTAAGAATGAAGCAGAAAGCCAGAGAATCCCTAAATCATCAGCAGCTGGAATAGGTTTTGTCAGTGTGAATAAGGTTCATTCACAAAAGTGCTTCTCTAAAACTAACTACCAACAAGTCTCTAACTGTTCCACTGTTGCCTATACTGGATGTACACAGTACAGCTCAGGGCAGAGAGGGCATGACAGCAACTGGAAAGTGTAAGCAGAAACAAATCCACCACCAGCTACATGTATAGAAGTGACAACTTGGCAAGAAAAACCTGCATGCCTTTCTAATTTCTCTATGAAACGCGTTGAGCCATCATTGTCGCGTTGCAGCACCCCACCTCTTGTCAGCAGCCAGGAATGGCTGCCAGAGATGAGCCTGCTTGTCCTTAACTCTTCACCTCTCCGCTTTTCTGGCAAGCTCTTACTCATTCTGCCAACTCCATGACGTCAAGATCTGTCTTTACTGACACCATAGGATTGTAGCCTCAGCCTCTCAGCTCACATGGCAGCCTAATCTCCCACCAGGGAAGCTGTTAATAAAGGATGCCACAACCGCCTTATCGAGTGATCTATAGCCAAAGTCATAGAGCACACAGACACGCAAAGACTTCCTCTTCCTTGCATGTTTGAACATGGTATTCAAATTCAATTTAGTGAGGGCAGTTCTTTCCTGGCAACAAGCACAATTAACGTACTTCTGTATTCATAAAACCTGCTGCCTTCCTGCTTATTTTTGCATTTACGGAATATGTGCTGAGAGAGTTGTTTACCTGTGAAAGACTGGGCTCTTCGCTCAGCCCTGTCCTGCAGTTTGGAAACAGGGCCTTTGCTCTTCTCTGGGCTCTGAAGCTGCTGTTTTTCCTTTGCCTTGGCCTGAAGGGCTTTTATGCTAAGCTGCAACTGGCTGGTGTATTTCTCATGCTGCACAAACAGACAGGGGGGAAAAAAGGATGTAAGAAACCTTCTGCCAACAATCAGTAGGGATATACAGTAGCTGTCCTCAGATATGCACGGTATAAGGAAGAACATCCACCATTTACCTCTACTCAATGTTAGCCCCGAGTTGTTAACAATGGATACCACACACTTACATTTAACAAAACCTGGTAAAAATTTGGGTTAAGACTTTAATGTTGAAAAAAAAAAAAAAAGATCTTATTTATCCAGCATTGAAATACCAGATCAATTGGTAATTGTACACAAAGGTCTTGAGGTCTGTGTAGATTACTTTACCCCTTTGTTAGTATGGAATGGGCTTTTAAACTCTGACATTTTGGGGCGTCTTTCATTTGCTCTAGCGGTAGCTGTGTTCAAGCTGAGGCTGCACATGGAAGAGTTATCCAGATGACACAGGGACTGGCCATTTACTAGGGTTCAACGATTAATCAAATCGTCAGTGAAATTCTGAAGCTGTTATTGACATAAAAAACATAAAAATGTTAAAAACATTCTACTGCACGTGTAGTCACGTGAGGAGGATGACTCAAACACCGAGTCTGAGTCAACTGAGCAACTTAAAAAACATTTTGGCTTCAAAAATGATGATTTAGAATGTGTGTGATTAACTATCATTTATTTATTGTTATCGAGGTAGAATTTGCAAAGTGATAAAAAATGTATTATTTCACAATAAAAGTGAAAGAAGAGCACTCTGCTTTATCAACAAGGATCTATGGCAAGCATTTCTCATAAAAGGCACATTAGCACTGCTAGCTTAAAAATGGCATGTGATGTCAGTATTACTTACTTTAAGAGCTTCTTCTGGGACCTTGTGTTGGCTTTTCTCCAGGATATATACATGAGCATGTGGAGGATGAATTAAAGTGTGCAAACGATTTGTAAATCAATGTTATCATACATCTAATGAAATGATCACAGCGTCTGGTTCTCTAGTCAGATGTTTGTTGGCGCAGAGACTTGATGGAAAACATACAAACTCATACAAATCCGTAGGGTACGTGTGCAGTTACTGTAATACTCTTTTATTGAATTTCCTTTCATGCCTAGTTTTCAGCTCACCCCTCCAAGACGATTAAATGTCCCTTATCTACAGCTTGCAAGAAGGTGAAAAACAGATAAGCAATACAGACCTTTTGCAATTCAAACAAACACATATCTTTGGCGACTCACTCTTTGAAATGTGCAACATCACATGCCACACACTGGTCACAAACATTGATGGATGTCTCTATACTCTTAACAGCTACTCTCCCCCACTGCCCCCCATGTTATCTTTTACCATTCATGAGTTTTCTGCTTTGGGGGTCAAAGGGTACAGAAGATTTTCAGTCCATAGTGGACCATAATCTGAAACCCCTGACTGAAAAAGCAGAGGAGCTTAACATGCCGAAGTAGCTAAAGACCACAGAGAGAAAATAAAGTGTCAAAAATGTGTGACTGAAACAGCTGCCGGCCACTGGCTCATTTCACTGTGGGTTACATAAATCACACAGGACCAATCAAAGTGAAGACAAACATGACTCAAATATGAATGAATAACACTTAAAAAAAGGATATCATAGCCAAAGCGAATGACATCAGAGAGCTTAAGGGTGATGTACGTCTGGTCTGGGATTCTTAAGTCATTCACGAATGTCTGCAAAATAGATAAAAAAACAACAGATTCAAGCTCACATCATTTTCACAGGTCATTATTAAGGTACATGTGTTGACTCGCAGGTGACAGGCTCGCTAATTCCTTGTGGCACACACCCAGTTACTGCAAGGTGCTTTGCAACTGGCTCTCTTCCCATTGAAAGTTAATCCACCAGCACATTAAAACTCTGATGAGATTATGTTGTTAAGCAATGGCTGTCTTGCCTTTTGGAAAATGTTTAATGGCCAGGTGATAAACGCAACAGTGCAACAGTTCTTAGTTCGCTGATCAGTTGGGCTATCTTCTGCCTGAACTAACAACTGGTGAGAGGGATTCCAGAGTGTTTCATCAGATCACTGTAAAGAAAGATAATGCTAGAAGTGTGCGGACAAAAATGGAGCAGCAGATCTTATCCTATGCAGACTAAATGAAGATAACTGGGGGGAAAAGCATGGACTGTATAAATTAGGGGGAAAACACGGCGATGTTGGATTTCAGTTACAGGTCCTTGCACTGTTCTGCTCTGATTAGTTTGGCTGCAGTTAGCAAGGCCAAAAGAAACACTCTGAGAACAAAGAACAGTTTCTCCCACTGCTGAACTCTGGATTTCATTGGGATGATGGTGCAATGAAGTGGCAACAGAGCAGTGAAGGGATAGAGGGGGGAGCTGGAGAGTAAGACAGAAAGAATGGGAGGAAAAAAGGGGGTCCAGAGCAGCAGGAGAGTCCAGTCTTCTGATTACCGCAGTTCTACCAACCGTCCCCGTCTCTGGCACACACAGTTAGTTTTGTGCTCTGGGAATTGTTTGTGGTGTTGAGACTGGAGTCTTCAGGGAGCCCAGTGGCAAGCTCCTTTATCACAGGTAGTTTGACACTAGAGATGGACTCACTCACCCCGTTCAAGCTGCCCAGGTCCTTCACCATATGCTCGTCTGTGTTTGGGTCGTGGTTGATCACAGCGTGTTGCTTGTCCACACTGCGAGACTGCAATGAAAGTAATGCAAAAAAGTCATAAGAACTGAACTGATTAGTCAATGGATGTTTATTAGTTTGCACCATTTTTAAGCAAAAACACCAAGCATTCTCTGTTTCTCAGTTGTAGGAATTTACTAGTTTACTCATGACAAAACAAGGCATCTGGAAACCTCAGGTTCTGGAAAACTGTAGAGTAATTGCTCTGACATTCCAAGGACTAAATGATTAATGTAGCACATCATTGTTTTTCATCATTATCGTTGCTACACTACAATCCTAAATTAGGACCTGTGAGTGGATGAAAACCTAACATCCGACCAGAGTCAGATCCCGTGCATACATACAGAACACTGTGTGCACGTGGTCTACTTTCTATTCACCAGAGGAAAAATGTGCTCACTTCCAAATATGCCTGCTCAATTATGCGCTAACTGCACAAATGATTCAGACTGAATGACTCCCTCTCTCTTCTCTGCTCATTAGGCCCTCTGGGCCTCCTCATCACAAAAATCACAAAGGTTAAAGGTGACTCTTCCCCACAGCCTACTAAGGGGGATAAACGGCATTCGCAGACTCCATGTACTGTTTGTGTTGGCCAATTCACTCTGTGGACTTCCATATAACTTCTTATAACTACTGTACTGCATTAAGTAAGGGGTTATCAATCCGTTTACCTAGTTTACCCTTAGCTTCACTTTGCCCTTTTCATTAAAGAGAAAATGTTTGCTCTAGTGCTAAGAAACAGTAACTACACCATTCAGCCACTACTATTATGTGAGGCATATGATCTATCTCCTGGTCGTGGAGATACAAACATTAAATCACCAGAGACAGACATCAGTTGTCATGGAACGTGAAAACATTCAAGTCAAGGCCTATGTGGTGGGACTAAGGGCGCGTTCAAACAGCGCAGGAGTAAGAACTGGTCTTAACTTTTTGAATGCTGCGTTTTTCTATCACTGCCGCCTAAATGCACTAGCCCCATTCAAAATGAATGGGAAGACTTGCATTTTTGTCAAATCACCTAATGACTGACTGACTGTGTGTGAACGCAGCCTGACACCAACATTCAATCTCTGCTTTTCACGCCAAACAGGATTCTCCTGATACAGACATTCAACTGTGGTTTGAAAGGGAAAAATGCATTGAGCTATAAACAAAGTAAGAAAAGATGAAACGGGTTAAAAAAAACAATTAGCAGCAGAAACTGACTGTGTGCCAAGTCAGGAAGCAGTCCTGAGCACTTAAGCAGAGCACCAGAAAAGTCTGCATCATTTCAGACTGGGAGAAGCTGAGGTTTTTTTCTTGGAATAGGCGAGGCCTAAATGTGGACATGAGCCACTTTTCAATCTAGCTGCCGTCTGTGGTTGGCAGGGTTTTTCTGAGCGTAAAGCACTGACTAAGGAAAGCATAAACAACAGCTTCTGAGGCAACATTCCTCTTTTGCTGCTCTAAATGCAGAGTGGGTAGAAATAGGAGGGAAAGAGTATTATACAAAAACCACAAAGGAAATGTGTTTATAATAGGCACTGCATGGAAAAACAACAGTGGAATGCTTTAGCTGTGTTAAAAGTCATTGTTTGAAAGATTACCAGGGGCAACTTTGTGTGGAGGCGCTGTCACCAGGTTACACGCTCAGAAATGCACACGCATGAAGCATGCGGGGCGCCTCCCACTGGTGTTTCACATAGTTCTGGGACTAGTGGTCCTGTCAGACTTCAGTGAAGAATAATAAATAATACAATAAAAATAATAAACCTCAATTTTGACAGACATAAGACACTCTGCTGGCGTTGTAAACACAAAGTCCTCTACAATGCCATCACCAAAGAGAACACACAAAATGTCACACACCTGCAGCATTAGCTCGCAGTCATCCCTGCCAACAAAGATCATCTCCCGTGGCAACCGGTGGCGTGTACCAGAGCTGCTGACCAGGAACCATGATGTCACACTCATGTTTGGGCCACGAGTCAGGATCTTCTTAGCATCCTGGGAAAAGACAAACATATTCAAAAAGACAAAATTACGACATTATAGTCAAAGGAATCGGATCAGGGTTGAATGGATGACACTTAGGATGCATTATTAAAATCCAATGGTCCCTGAACAATGTGCTAAATAAAAGCTAGCTATATTGTGGAGATTACTGATGGGAAGTCATCATCTCACCTAAGTTAGACCTGTTTATCCAACGAATTCCGGTCTGGCTGTCTTACTATTGAGATAATGCAATTCAATAACATATTTTCTACGTTGGTGAGTCAGCCAGCGAGATACAGACAGGTTTCCATGTTTCAACAGACGTTATTCAGCATCTTCACACAGATGCAGTTTTTTTTTTTCTTAAATAAAAAAAAATTACCATAGATACTAACTCCTTTAACAGTTTAATTAAGCATGCTGGGAAACATGTTGCAAAGTGGCGCCTGTGAGTGACGTTAGCTAACAAATTTAACTGCACAGGTTTTCACTTCCTGTAACCTTGGCTAACTAAACATTACTGCCACAGAAATATTAGCCAGATATGGTATTTATATCTTAACTTACAACCTATTTATTGTATCGTAAAGGCAACACTAATTCTTTTTTTAACAACACCGCGGAATGTTTGAGCCTGTCGGTGACGGTAAGGTAGTTTAGCTAGCCAACGTTGACGTTAGTGAGCCTCCGGCTGGACAGAAACAAGCTTTTTTCCAATGATTAACAAGGACATAACTTTACCTTTAACGCCTTCTCCGTTTTACTTCTGAGTGAAGCCAGTGTTTAATGTACTACAGAAGATGAAATTCGACGACCGACATGTACAACAAGAGCACCAGGTAAGACTGGACAGGTAAATTTCGATCACACCCTCTTCTTCCTCTGGGAATGACAACCAGGCGAAACTCTCCAACGCCTCTTCTGCCGACACGGTGACGTAGCTTGACAAGTCCATCAGACGCTGGACGAGTTTGATCCGAGAGGTGGGAGAAGTAAGAGCGCTCACTCTGTTTGTTTTCCGGGTGCATAAAAAAGGGGTGATAAAAAAGATAGCAACGCCCTCTAGTAGCATAGTTAAAACTCTTAAAAAAAAGATATTTGTATATTAATAATAGTATTATTTATCGTGTGTCATACTGTAAAAATATTGTACAATCTATGAGTAAAAGTAGCAATACCACACTATAAAAATACTGTTGCATGTTAAAGTACTGCATTCAAAAATACTTTTTTCATGGGGTAAAAAACAAACAAGTATTATCAACAAAATGTACAGTATATGCAAAATGTAAAATCAAATAAGAACTTATTATGCATATTGAGCCTTTTTTTAGATTGCATTATAGATATTGTCTTACTTTTTAAGTATCACTGATGCATTAACATGAGCACCATTTTAATGTTGAAGTAGAAATAACTGTAACAATGGTAGAGCTGGACTGGTAAATAGTCCGGGCCAATATATCAGCCAATATTAGCTTGTGAAATATCTCGCTCAGTGTGTAGGCCTACCTCGCTCCTCCCAAAAATCTGAGGGATCCATATCAGGATTATTTGTTCATATTGTGTATTTAAATTTAAAAAAACATATGAATGACTTATGCATCGTCATTAAATATTTAACCACCCAAATATTGCTATTGGCTCAAAAATACAGTATCAATTAGCCTATACTTTATAGACTAGGCCACACTGTTGAGAGCCTCCATCTGTTTGTGTGAATGGGTAGAATATGTTAAAAAATGTTAATACTCAAGTAAAGCTCAAGTACAGTATATCCAAATATATCAAAACTTAACCTAAGGACAGTGATTGAATAAATGTAGGCTAGTAATTATACTTTAAGTAGTAAAGTTCCTTGTATGTACTCATGCATGATAATCTTGTAGAAACCATTATATCTTGTTTTATCTGGTGATATCTGATAAGGAGGCTCTGTCACATGTGCTGGTCTGATGTATATGGATGTATAATAACTTAAGACTTGTGTATGCCTGCTGAGGATACTTTAAATGCAAATATGGTGATACTGACAACATCCGATTTTTAAATGACTGCTGTTATATTACAAAATCCGTGCACGGAAGGCCGCCTGGTAGGCTTTGGGCTCCAGTTTGACTTTATGCCATTATTTTGAAAAATCGGATTACAGAACACTTGTGCAGACCGCGCTAGAATTTTAACCATTTGATTCATCGTCTGTATAGACGATCTTCGCCTCTATTTACGGCCATAGCCCATTGTTTATCCTTTATGTGTCTCCCGCTGGCTCTGTCGAGACAACAGAAACAGACATAAATCATCTTTAATCAAAAGAAAAGGAGTTATTTATCATAGCAACGAGCTAAAGTTGTAAAATGGGAGTTGCAATTTCGTTAGGAATAGACTGGCTTTGAGATTTAAAAAAGTTGATTTATTATTGTTGAAAGGTGTGCAGCAAACGAGGCACCATAATTACATCCCATTAAAATATAACACCCCAAATTTAATTCCACATGCAGAACACAGTCTACATAATCATTTGCACTGAAATATAATCAAACAAAACATCTGGTTATTATGTGTGGATATGGAATATTAATCCAGCGGAAATGCTTTTTACATACGCATAATGCCCGCTAGATGTCGCTCTAAGTCCAATTTAACGTAGGCCTACTGTCCTCCAGTAAAACTTCCATTTTGGTCAAGATTAAATGCAATTTCAAGAAAACCACAATGTCACGATGTTTCCTTGTGCTCCCATTAGATAAAAACCAGCATCCTTCATTCATTTCTCTTAACACACACTGATGTAGTTGGCCTGAGTATAACAGTAGGAAAGGCATCTCTAGTCTACAGCGTGTTTAAATAATCTTCCCACATAAAACATGGCTGCTAGGCTATATTGCTCACAGTATACGAGAATTATTATTTCATAACCATGTCTTTATAAATAAAAAATTAAAGATCCTTACACTATGTTTGCGTGTGTGTTTCCCCCTCTACCTCACCGCTGTTCTAGTGTTGATATGAAGGGGCTTGTAGTCAACAGGTTGAACCGGTTTCTAAGGGCCCTGACCTCTGTCACACCCTCGTATGAAGAAACAACACGACTCCTTCACCCAAATCCTGACACCAGTGTCCACCAAGCATTATAAAACAGCAATGGGACGTTTACCCAACGAAGACACAGACACACTGTTATTGTTTTTAGTAACAACTGGGCTTTCCTACTATGACAATCTTTTATGCCTAGCACTTTAGTCCATGTTAGGATTTTTAGACCCCCCCCTCTCTCTCTCTCTGTCTCTTGGCTGTCAGAGCCTCATTCCAGATGTTTGGATTTGGATGTTCGGCTTTCAGGAGATCCAGCCTCTCCTATTGTCTCTCTTTCTCCTCCCTGTGTGTGTGTCACTGTGTGTGTGTGTCACTGTGTGTGTGTGTGTGTGTTTGTTTCTTTCTTCCCTTTCTCCTATCTGTGTGAATGGTGAGCTTGAGTTTTGCCTCTTGTGTGTTTGCGTAGTTTGTCCTCTTCCAGGTCTCCAATGTGGAGAGGAGGTTGTGTAGCAATCAATCTGTATTTTGTTTTTATCGTTCTACACTGGAATTTTACTATGTTGGTCTGTTTTGTACACACAACATCCAACTGCATGTCCGTCTTTCCTGGGAGAGGGATCCCTCCTCTGTTGCTCTTGCTGAGGTTTCTTCCTTTTGTTTCCCTGTTAAAGTTTTTATGTTTCTCCTTTTCTGAATTGAGGATCAAAGGCCAGAAGATGTTGTAGCTGTACAGATTGTGAAGCCCCTTGAGGCAAATTTGGGATTTGAGATATTTGGCTATAGACGGGTGTATCAAAACTGACTTGACTATCCTGTCCTGCGTGCTCCTCTTGCTTTCACTATATCCTTCAGTTGTTTATGTTTTGTTATGTGTGTATGCTCATTCTGTAGTTTCTGTAGTTGCAGAACAGTCAGTGACAAGAACGCAAGTTCAGGCCTGCCACTGCAGCTGATTTAGCACTCTCACTACTGACAAAAAAGAAGATTTCAATGCGGTGGTACATATTAATTTAGTTTCTAGTAAAACATCTTTTACGGAGAACTTAATCAAGCAAAAAATGCCAAATAGTTTATTAGTTTATTGCATTATAAGTAGAAAATGTGTAGAACATATTTATATGTAACATCCTCTTAATTTAGATATGCAGCTGCTCCTGCTCTTGTCTCTGAAAGCTTCAAAATCTTTATATTTGTCTGCCTCGCTACTTCTCATTTATCCTTTTCTAAAGATCCTGAAAGCAAAATATGAGATAGTGGCATTTCTCTGGATTCACTTCATCACTATCCTACTAATCAAGAGTAACCCTC
Organism: Etheostoma cragini; assembly: GCF_013103735.1. Taxonomy (NCBI): domain Eukaryota; kingdom Metazoa; phylum Chordata; class Actinopteri; order Perciformes; family Percidae; genus Etheostoma; species Etheostoma cragini. The sequence continues at coordinate 16,343,467 of NC_048426.1, read as the reverse complement.
CTAATATTCCATACACTTATTGAAAATCAATGGCAGCCTCCACTGGCTTTATATCATACTTTGGCATAAGAGGAAACATGATGGTCTGTAGTACAAAGAGGAGAGGAGCTCTGGCTTGCGTGCTGTGTGAATGACACTTTCCTCACCCAGGGGAGGCCTGTGGCAGACCCTCAGCCCCAGCTCTGTGGTGTGTTTGGGGCAGTGCATGCTCGAGTCAGGTGAGGGATGGTTGTCAGGTGAGCGCCACACTGGGCCAAGCCTCGGTCTCGTTGTGTGGAACTGTGTATTGCAGCTGGCCAAAAGACAGACTGGGAGCCCTGGCTGTCAACATCTGCTCCAGAGACTGTACCATCTGCCCGAAGCCCGGGGGGACCATCTCTTCTGACTCAGACCAGCTGCAGAGCCCCAGACGTGGACCTGAGCAGTCCTGCAGAGGCAGAGAACATGGCCAAGACACCGTCAGAGCCGCTGTGTGCTGGAACATTTGTCTCACACATTTAGCCATTTTTTATCAGTAGGGTGTGATCCTGAGTTTAGATAAACAACATTGCTGCTATTGAATATTCTTTCACTATTTAGTGGCAGAGAGTGAAAGTAGAGCCTACTGACGTATTGCAACTTAAAGAACCTCAGAAGTCTTATGTCTCAGATAGCCAAAAAATGAATCCACATTGATGTGGCAAAAAAATTTTTTTTTCATGAAACCGAAGTAAGTTATGAAAAGCGCAAAATGAAGTATCAGGGAGAAAAACAATTAATATGAGATTGCGACGAACATGATTGGGTGCAAACAGAAAGACTGGAAAGGATATTTTTGTGAAAACAATAGACGTTTCTTAACATTGTAATTTCCCCACTGGGGATCATTAAAGAGTATACATTATAGTCTAAATTAGAAAATTACCATCTCAACATTGCCATTTCATTAACATTGGGAATGTTTAGACACAGTAACCCATATTTGACAACATTGATTATTTAGCCAACATTAAGATTAGTAAGTAATAGACTTTGTTTCTTCACATTAGGGACTAACAGAGGAGATTTGGGGGTTTTAGTCAAAGAAAGACTTGATCCCCCCATTGCTAATAATACATTGTCATGACCCTATAAAGTGATTGGAAGATAAATATAAAACCTCCCCACCAAGTTATTGTTGCTTTCTAATATGTTTTGCACTCAATCAAGACATAGGCCTACAGACAGTCTTTGGTTTTTCTATTACCCCCTGTAGAGATGTCTAACCTCTGCTTTCTCATCTTACACATCACATTTCACTGTTACGGGGGCCATTTCAGTAGCTTCACTCACTAACAATGTGGTGGAAACACAAAGAGCATTGAAACTAAATACACACTTCCTGCATTACTGCATAACTTCAAATACTAAGTTACTCCTCTAGTAAACTAGTATTCACATGAAATTAAACAATAAAACATTGAGACCATTCAACAAAGCACACTGGGTAATAACAAATTCAACACGCAAACTGGTTGCTATGGACTCGTCACTATAGGCTTTCTCAGTCATTGTATATTTTAGCATAAGTAAAGCTGCTGAAGCTGAACACATCCAAAACTTTATTACTCAGATGAGCGTCAATTTGGGAGCTTGCATGCTACCACTCCGTTTTCTTAAATGGCTTAAAAAGGATCTCATGCACAATTTCATAAATAATCATAAAGCCTGGAGACCTCCCGTCTCATGGCCTCCAGGCTGAATGCTCTCCGCGAGCTTCGACTTTAATGGTCAGCTATTTTTTTTAACTAAACAGAATGGCAATCATGCTAATGAATACAATTCTTTTTTCAATAGATGTCTTAGTTACAAAATGATGGAACTAGCAAAGCACTTTTGTGTTTTATGTGTGTGGGCGAGGTCTATTCAGTTTGGGATCTCGCACAGTCTCTACAAAGCTACAGATCAAATTGTCTGGCTGACTACACGGAGAGGGACTCTACTGCGACCGGAGGCTGAGACAGAGAGAGCTACAGGGACACATCTGCACCAAACGAGCCACTTTGAAATGTTGCTTTTTTTCATGAATACTAAAGTTGGGTGACCCTCCCCCATAGAATAAAAAAAGTTGGATGACCCTCCCCTAAACAAAGAATACAAAGACATGACCCTCCCCTATTGTCCTCTGGTGGTCCATTCCATAAATACTGAACGGTCCCTTATTTCTTGACTTTAAGGACAGAGCTTTAAGATTTTGTAACAAAAGTCTGAGTCTTCACAGCTTTTTGTTAAGACCTTTTATTTCATCAATTTGAAAGAAACAAGTAAAAACAGTGTACAAAGTTTATATTATTTGTTTACTAAAGCTGGTGTCTTCAGTCTCAGGAGTATGGGAGGGCAGGTACAAAACAAGTTGAAATAAAAAATAAAAAGTATAAAATGAACTTCCCTATTTTCAGAAGGTGACAGCAAAAAGGTAAGCGTGCATAGGAATAAGTAACAAAAAGGTTTGAAAATGATTGAAGTAAAAACAATATAAAAACCATTACATTCAATAATGTATGATGCACTTTTGAAAAATGATTATCCGTCTTAGAAAAAAAATAAAATACTGAAGCGCTTTTGGATACTTCTTAGTACACGTTGAAATAGGAGTCTCAGTTCAGCTTCAGTCGTCCGTAAAAGGGGTTAATCATTTAAACAAGCAATTCTTGTTTTATTTGAACACACAAATTGAATTAACATTATAAAAGAAGCTAATTTAGTCTTCATCAACCATAAAGTACAAATAAAAGTCCAAATACAATCATTTTGGGGCATATCATTGGCACAGTAAAACTCATTTTAGTCAATGCTGGTCTCATATAAATAACTCAGAAGCTCGTGAAGGGACAGAAGTCCCCTAAAGTAGCATATCAAAGATGACTCTTTGTGTGGGTTTCCCCTGAAGCCCAGTTTGTTTGCAAAGTATTCCTAAAGAAGTGTATTATGTTAAAGTGACCTCATTGAGGCTGCAGTGAATGCACTGGGTGGAAAACACCCAATACTGTACTGTACATGGAGGAAAAGCCAGAGGAGAGAAGAGCTTCTGATCAGGGTCACCAGTGACTGGCTCTGATCAGAGGGAAACCAGGAGGGGTCCGCAGCACAGCATCCAGATAGGAAGGCATCAGGAACTATAAGCACTTACTTTAGAGGGTTTAGGAGGAATGGAGGTGCTATGTATTAACCTGAACAGACAATTGGTGGTCTCTCAGTGACAAGATGTGCAAGAGGAATCCACTGCAGGCCAGCTTTTTACCTTAAGGATTAATCACTCTGCATTTTTTTGTGTTTCCATTCCTTACATCAGACTGTATTGCACAATTGATTAATCACTCATTGTGGTGTAGCATGAGAGTACAACAGACCGCTTTGTGTCAGTTTTGCATCAGGGTAGCAGAAAAGTGATTTAAAAAATCCTCCAGAAGATGGTTATTCAGTCTTCGGAGAATCAGCCATGTTCTCAACACATATGTATGCAGAAAGATTGACTTTATTTTGATACGGTACATTCACTTTTGGACCCAAAATTGTCTCGAGGTCTGAATGGACTGAATTTAGAAGTCTTGCAGAGGAAAACAAGGATTTATTACCCACTCAACAAACAACACACTCTCTGCTCACATGATTGTTTTGGTCCACAATATGCCTAGTTCTATTTTAAATGGTTGATTTATTTTCAGTTGTACGTTTTAACTACAAAAATCACATCAGTGGCCTAATAACTACATTTCCCCATTCATTATGGTGTATGGATGCCTGCTCAGTATACAACATAACAACTAGGAGATGCAGGGCAGCGTTAACTCTCTCTCCGTGGTCAGTCTTCAAAGTCCTCACAGAACAACCACAGTTATCTTTGTTTTGTCTTGAATTTCCTCCTTCCTGGAAAACACAACTTGCAGATTGGAAATGTTACATCCACCAACGGCATCTGCAGACAATGCAGAGAGGATGGGGCTGTGGCCCCGGTCTTTTGAGAGTGCAGTCGGGTGGGGTGAGGGGAGATGGTGGGACTGGAGGAATGTATGAGAGTCGTTTAGGCCGTCCCACTGGCAGAGTAGGAGAACTGGGGGAAGTGGGGTCTCCGCTCGCTGTCGAAGGACTCCATACTGTCATCTGAGGACAGAGGGCAAAGAACTGCTCATTTCTTGTACAAGAGTGTGTGACAATATATATACACAACGTGAAACAATATACATTTGTCTACTGCCAGTTATTTTGCAACACCACTTATACCTTGGAATCCCCCCCCCCCCCCCCCCCCCCCCCCCCCCCCCCCCTTTTAATATTTCTGGTTGTATTAAAACAATTGTGAGCAATGTTAGTATTTAATTTACTGAACAGACAAAAACAGGCTTTCATGCCTGGTTATTTTTCTATTAACAGTTTTATCTAATATTTCATTCATTCATTTTTCAATTCATTCCAGAAATTGTACAATATTCCAGTAAATTATACATACTCAGATATTGGATACACAATTACTTATACAGTTAGATCTGAGCGATAAGACGGTGTACAGTATATATTTTTCCATTTGGATGTTGCTTTACATTGTAATGCTTGCATTCTATGTTCCTTTATATGCTTTTAAACATCGTTATTGAAATATGAAATTACTTATATCAAGCATAGAAGATTTTGGCTGTATTGCCCCGTCCTATATATAGTAGTGGGACATAGGATTGGAAGAATATCGCAGACTCCAAGTGGAAATACATCTGAATCTAAGTATTCCTATTGCTGGGAGATATAATGTTGTATTGTAATATCAGACCAGATATTGTCTGAGATGTTGCTTGTTTTACTGTTGTAGAAGGAGCTTGACTTTTCCTAGTCGGCATTAAAGTAACAAGTAATGGTGCGCTTTGAGCTTGTTTTAGTGTTTTTGAAATAAACAGTTAATGCTCCACCTGCTTGGCTTTCATATCTACATTGCTAATCATCATCATTTCTAAAACTTTTTTTTCTTCTGTAACTTTTTAAATAGCACCACGTTTTCACCTCATTACATCAAAATATTCATTTAAAATACGATTTTATTTGACTTTGTCACTATCACACAGTCTGAATTCTATATACTGTAAATCTATTATCTTGCTACTTCCCTTATACAGAGTCATTGCATTTACACAGTGGCTGTAATTTTGATGATGATTTTGATGACTTTGTGAAGCATGATCATTTTAATGGCACTGCTTCTCCAGGAGAGGGGAGACTCCTCTCAAGGAAGCTCTGCATGCTGGCAGAATGATTTAACTCATATTTATAAACTCCCCAAAACTAACTCAAGCGTCACACACACAAGAAAGCAGCTAAAGTTCTGTACAGGGGAAACTACTCAAGATAATCGTTCTGACCGAAGGATTTCTTTCTCTGATATGAACCTGACAGCTTATGTTTTAAATGAAAATGAAAGGGGGGGGGGGGGGGGTTTGCACATGAAAATTAATTCACTAACCATTTTTTTCGTTTTTAAGGATTAGTAATTCAGTTACCCTTGGTGGGAAAATAAGTCTGCTTTCATTGTGAGTAAATTGAAAGTGTAATTCCTCATTCCTATCAAAGTCTCACAGGAGGTGCAGGGAAAATTATTATACAAGTTAGGTGGCAATTCATCTTCTCGCGCAGTCCACAGCTCACATCTGCCTTACTTCCACATTCACGCTCCACAATAAAGGACAATCTGATGATTTAAAGTAGTGTTATACAACATAAGCAAAGTTATATCAAGTATTTGGTATCTGTAGATGTGTATCGTTTGGTGCTACCTTGTCCGGGTGGCGTAATAGTGATGGTCTGTGCTGTGAACTCCTCGTCAAAATATCGTGTGTCCGTCTCCGAGGTAACTTGGGGCTTAAACGGCGGGACCAGCTGTCGGAAAGGAGAAGAGATACAACCACATCGGCAGCGTCAGTTTGGTAACAGTTGTTCTGATGACAATCTACATCTTTTCAAGATGGCATCCATACAACCGACATAAGTGTATTGATCCTTGGGGGAAGGAGAGAGGGAGAAAGAAAGCAACAGGAATATTTGAGAAAACATTTTAGAAGAAACGGACCTTCTTCTCATAAACATCTTGCCATTCAATTCCTGCAAAGAACTTGTGCTGCATGATTTCCTTGGCATCGTCAGGCCCTCCACCTAACCTGGAAGACAAGTACAAAAGAATGTGTTATAACAGGAAAAAATAATAATTCTGTCAACTTTAGCAGTTATTCTATCGTAACAATAGCACATAAGCTTGTGTCTGAAATACATGTTTGCATCCTAATCAACTTGAGGACATCCACTTTGAGATACAATTATATAATGTAGAGGATGGAGAAAAGGCTCCTCACCTCTGCATTGGTTCTTTCTTTAGAAGGCCAGAGAGCAGCGAGCGTGCCTCGGGGCCGAGTGTCCTAGGAAAGCGGATGTCTTCCATTAGGATGAGCTCGAACAGCTTCTCATGGTCCTGGTTGTAGAAAGGCAGTCTGCCGCACATCATCTCATACATCACCACCCCCAGACCCCACCAGTCCACAGCACGCCCATAATCGTTGTCTTCCAGCACCTAAGGGATGATGAAGGGGGATAAACATTCATTTAATGCAGCTGGGGGGATGCTCCTGAGCTACTTTAACTCCATGGAGAAGGGCGATAGTCCGTAGGTATCATATTCTTAAATAAGACATTTAACTGTCTTATAATTATAATGAAAAAAGTCTACCTTTATCTACCTTTTTCACTGAATAACTATACGACAAGCTAAATAAAAGTTCAGTTGATACAGTTGTGTGGCTGCAGTTTAGAGTTTTACCAATAAGGTTAAGTTTGGACATCGGAACAACAGAACGCTGTGAAGACAGCAACTCACTAGGCTGTATTGTACATACAGGCCCTAAAGCAACGGTCCCATCACCCTCTCTGGTCTGAGCTTTTGAGGCAGGTCCAGCCAGCACTGACTCACATCTCACATTTGGAGCAAGGATAGAGTTTCCGCTGGAGCCCTGCATATTTAATCACCACAGGGCCTTCCACACATACACAAACACACGTCCAGATCAACAAGCAGCCGAGGCGTGAGTCGCTTAAATAAGCAAATGTGTGGCAACAAACACAGACCAGTCCTACAAACAAACTGCTCAATGAAGTGAGGGAGATATTTAGTCTTATTATATCCATAGGATGACTTTTCTTGACAGTTCTTAATGAGACAAACTCTTCCAGTGTTGTGCTCACTGAACAGCGCAACCTGTTGCATGACTAATGTGCTGCTGAGCAGAGTTGTTCCAAGGTCTCAGGGGACATGTTCTGGATTCTACCTCGCCAGGCGGATGTTGAAGGTGAAATCAAGACAAGGGGAACAGTCTGTTCTCTCAAACCTCAGGCAGCGTGATGCTAGGCAATTCAGACCTAAGAATAGTAACTTTGGTAAAAAGACGTGGGTGGATTAATAGAATTAGATATGGACACAGCAGCGCACAGGCCGAGAGAGTGCCCTGGAAAACAGATGGACGGATGTGTCCGTAAAAGGAACAAAACTACTGTGTGTGAGTGCACACGCACGCAGCTGCGCGTGTGTCTGTGGGCACACCGCCTGGCGCTGCGGTGAATGGTGAGCATCGAGGAGGAGGATTGGGAGGGCAGGGGGAGTAACGTGAAGCCGGTGTGGAGCTAGGATTACTGGGCCGTCTCTATTTCCAGCGCCGCTGTCGTGTGATTCACACCGTGCGACAGCTGGGCCCGCAGCTGCCCCATATATGTAGAAGAGCGCCACAGCTGTGAAGCTGCCAGGAGCACAGGAGCCAAGCTCATCCCTCATATACGTAACCAGGACTGCTGGCCTGCCTGCCTGGGCCCCAGCCCCAAACTAATACTGTTACACTGCCCCGAAGGAGCACGGACAGGGGGAGGAGAGATAAAAGCACAAACACTTGCTGCTTCTCTGGAGCGCGCTACTCTGTATATTGCACTTTTTTGTTCACAAAGTTCTGCACTGACAGGCATTAATCTTCCAAGCTCATGAATCGAAATCAGTTTCAGTGGCTAGATTAAACCTGTCCAGTTTTTTTGTGGAAATTCCCTAAAAGCTCATTTCCTCAGCCAATAATGAGTTTCTTCTTGTAACAACTTAATAAAAGTGAAAAAGTGAATTTGTCCCACTCCTTACTCCAGAGACAAACTGGTCAGATTGGGTCTCTCCACCCTCTCCCTCCCTCTCCCCCACTGCTCTGGGTGGAATATTCCCAGACGTTACAGCATTCCTGTGCAGCATACACAACAAGGTCATTGTTTACTGCAGAACAACCTGTAACACTGCCTGGCCTGCACTCCATAGAGACACTCGCCAGCGACCCTGTTGCCATGGTAACACCCCCTGCGCTCCACTGCTGGAGGCTGGAGCTGTCATAGACTGTGCTACTCTGTGGAGGGGCAAAGTGGGCTCCACATAGTTTAGGATGGACAGGTGGGGAACTCTATAAAAAGGATTATACAAGTAAATTAAAATAAACATTTGTCCAGGTGTGAGTAAGTACATTTTCAAATGCTAGCACAGCCCAGTCCTTTGCCTTGATGTTCATTGTTAGAGGCAGGTTTGGTCTGACTGATGAAGATAACAACTATACATTCCTATGTGGCAGCCTGGAGCATTGTGGAGTAGCGTGCTAATGACAGCTCAGGCTCTCCCCAGGTCAGGCGAAGCATCCAGGTCAGAAGTGGGGCTGTGGCTCCCCTGGTGATACACAACAGCTGTAGCCAATGTGGTCTTTTTTTTTTTTTTCTTCTTCAGGGGCAGAAGCTCACGTTTCCTGAGGCGCTGCCAGCCAGTCACCCTTCCTCGTCCCCCAAGCAAAAAATTCCAAATGGAGGCTAAAAACAATGATGCAGCAACTGTGTCAACATGGGCGCCCTTCTTCCCGAAAACATTTTTACGGCAACGGACAAGGGGCTAGCGCAAACACTCCCGTGCTTACTCACACACAAACTGTCAACACTCACAATGCAATATCAGGTTACACAGCCCACTCCAGCACTTGTAATACCTGCACGCAATAGGGAGCAGCCACACCCCTCCCCATACAGCAAATATGAGAGCAGGCTGCCCAACCCTGGGCACACGGTACACTCATTAACTCACAGACTTCAGCTGGAGATTAGATAGGCATTTTGGGACAGCTGCCCTTTCTTCCCCCTTCTTTTTATCCACTGATGTCCAGCAACACATGTAGCACTTTTGTTTGGAATCTATTGAAAATGATCTCAATTTGTCTTTGTTTATTAAGAAACAGGTAAGGTAAAGAAACATATTGAATGCATGTTTTTTGAAGGGCTCAAAGGGTCACTTGTTTGTTTGTTGTCAACCAATTCAAAGTTCTATGTTAGACATTTAAGAATAGTGTTCATCCCACCATAGTGTTTCATAGACTCTGGCAACTCTAGTGACCTGAAAGATGACATCATTTTTGTTTTCCTTTAAACCAATTTCTTTTGCAAGAAAGGGGGAAGTCAATATTTTAGGTACACAGAACTACTGTAGTCATTACCTCAGGTGCTAGGTACTCCGGCGTCCCGCAGAAAGTTTTCATGGTGGCACCATCTTTGATCCCCTCCTTACACAGGCCAAAATCTGTGATCTTTATGTGTCCATCTTTGTCCAGCATAAGGTTTTCCAGCTGAGGAGTAAACAGAAATAAAATAATTATTATAATAATAATTATAAATAATAATAATAATAAATGACTCAGGAGAGTTAACAAGCAAATAACTGATAGGTGATGGAAATATTAATGAAATAATAATGAATGTGAATATTAATTAATAAATGAACAAAAATACAGGCATTCATTACACATGAAAATACATTCAGTGTAAGTTATGTTTCTATGAAATTATTGGGCAAGTATTGAGTGAATTTTTGAAATTTGGGCAAAAGTAAAATCTCAATAAGTCCCCGAACTTCCAGCAATGACCTTTATGCAAGATAACCTAATCAATTGAGCACCAGTAACTTGGACGACATTTCATTGCTGCTTACCACCCAAGTTGTCATTTGCGTTTTCTCCCTTTTTTTAATTAAAATGAATGAATTGGTCACTTAATCCATGTGTACATTGTGTTTCTATCTGCTGCTCTCTTGATAGAAAGAGGTAAGATGCAAAACGCCCCGTAATCAGCGTAATCAAACAACACTTTCATGCATAGCTGAAAATTCCCTAAACAACGGTTAATGGGAACATACCTTAAGATTACATGTACAAGTAACTTACAGAAGGATGTGCATCATGCAGTGTCATTACTTAAGGCTCCATGGCCTTTTAATATCACTGTGTCCTCCCTCCCTCTCTGTCTTGCTCTCTCTCAGTTAAAGTCACCTGGCAGCTGTAGCTCACACGTGGCCAACAGTGCCTGGCCGGAGTCAGCACATCCTCCAATCCTGCTACCCTGGCATTTTCAGGAGAACCCTATCAGGCTGGGAGCCTGGCTCATAAACCCAAGGGAGAGGGAGGGAAGGAGGGAGGGAGCGAGAGAGAGAGAGAGTGCTGACCTGGCTGGTATAGTTTTATCCGCTGGAAGTAGTAGGGCTACATATGCCCACAGCAACGCCGATAACCCCCCCGCCCCCCCCCCCCCACACACACAGCCCTCCTATACCCAAACATGTCTTAACAGTCTGCAGCATCATTCTCTGATCCCATGTTTGGAGTATTAAAAGTTTTGTTTAGCTTGTGAACGCATATATTAAAAAAGGAGAAGTTAAAACCTTGCAGCGTCTATCCTTTGGGATGATTGACATTTTCTCCATGTTAACCAATAGGCCTGTACTGCCAGCAAATTGCAATCAATCATGGACAAAGTGCACACAAAAAAAAAGAAATCACCCACTGAGAACACTGTGCTCATACTGTAACAGAAGGCTGTGGTGATGTCTTCAAAGAGGATCGGTTGTTATTTATGTCTAGCTGCAGTAAGCGTATGGACCTATCCTTCCTCCAGCTGCAGTGAGGTCTGGAGACTGATCTGGGGAAGGCAGATCAATAAGCCCTGGCCACTGCCACTACTCTCAATAGTGGCAAAAACTATTTATAGCCTGCCACGGGAGAAATGAAGGGAAGGGGAGGGAAAGGAGAAAGAAAAAGATAAAAGAGAAGCTGACAGAGAAGATGAGAGAAAGTGAGGACATGTTTCCAAACCTACCTTTAGATCTCGATAGACCACGTTTCTTTCAGCGTGCAAGTAGTCCAACGCTGAGACTATCTCTGCACCGTAGAACCGTGCCCGCTCCTCTGAGAATACACGGTCCCTTGACAGATGGAAGAAAAGCTAAGCGGAAACAGGGGAGATTGACAGTAAGACAGCAGAGGACAGACAAAGAAAAAGTTGGTTATTCCAGGGAAAATCGGATCAGTAAAACTGTTCAAAAGTATTATGTTATCCCTACATATGCAGATTTTTAGTGATGGTTAAAATGGTTTACCTCACCACCGTTTGCATACTCCATGACGAAGCACAAGCGGTCATGTGTCTGAAAGGAGTATTTCAGTCCCTGCAGAAAGAAGCGAGAACGCTCAAAGCAGAACTTGATTATGCTTCCAGCTAATTCAAGAGGAACCTGGCATTTAAACAGCTGATTGTAACATGAAACATCACAATGTACTTTGCAGCTTTGACCCTTTAGTTTCCTTTTTAAAAACAAATGTCTAATGAGAAGATAAAAATACAGCATAGTGTATCCAGTGTGTTGAGGCTTTTCAACAACTGTGGAAAACATTGGTCCCATTCATTGTACTGAGAACATCACATTATGTGTTGCCTCCCCCCACCACTTAAACTCCTTCAAAATGTCTTTCACTACAACCCACCCAGAAAGAGTTAACTGATAAAACAAAAAAGAATGTCCAGCCTTGCTATAAAAAGGCCCACCTCGACTGCAGCCTTTGTAAAAACAGCTCTTCCAAACATTCCTGGTAAAATTCTGAATGGATACTGCGGAGTTGGATTGAAGAGAATCTCTGTGAGTTAAAATAAGGTTTGTTTAGGTATATGGAGGAGCTCCTTACTGTCAAGAACGGATGCTTTGAATTCTGGAGGACTCTGTTCTCTGTGAGTGTGTGCGCCACTTCATCCTGGAAAAAAAAGCCACACAGAGTGTTTGTGCAACTCTCACAATGGCTAACCATTTAGGTATCAGTCATTGCTCCATCGGCCCCAGTGTGTCTCTCCCCCCCCTTACTTGCTTATTGGCATCCACTCACTTTTGCTACGATGACCTCCTTCTTTAGGATTTTCATGGCGTAGTAGCGTCCTGTGGCCTTCTCCTTTACCAGGATAACTTTGCCAAAAGTGCCTTTTCCCAGGAGTTTGAGGTATTCAAAGTCGTGCATAGTCTGGAAAACCAGAGGAGAGACAGTGGCATCTGGTTACAAACAGAAGCATTAACAAACTCATGCTCTACATAGCCAGGGGACACAATCCCGCTGACAACACAGAAGCATTTAAGGCACTATTCCACCCACCATGCAACTCCCACTCCTCTAATGGTTTGGCCTATATGTAATTGTGTCTCAGTTAACCTCTCACCCCGGCACTTTGGAGAATGTTGAAAATGGGGGACATCCAATCCGGTAGCCTTGGACCTTTATGTCATGACCTGGTGGACATACTATCTGGTGCTAAGCTTCTCACGGATGATGTTGGGAAAGTAGAAAGTAGCTTGGAAGAGGCAAAGTAAAGTGGACTAAATGGGTGTAAGTGCATAGCTGCAGGAGCAGAGTAATGGTCAACTTGGAAGACCAGGATATACTTAGGGTGGGGAGGAATAAATAAAAGGTGGTTGACTTAAAAGTTTATGGTAATGCTGAGGTGTGTCAATGTGAGGATAGCAGAAAGTAGATGACACACAGAAACGTAAATGGGCCTTACCACTTTCTGTCTGGGTTTGGTCAGGTAGACCTCCATGTCCATGGGGTCTGGAGAGGAGTCCATCATCTCCTCCTCTTGTTTCTGCAGGCCTTCAGCCACTGCTTGGATGGCTTTAGTCCATTCTTCCCTGAGGGAGGCACAAGCAGCAGAAAGATTACATCTGCCAGTTTGCAATCATGCAAGCCCCGCAGCCCAATCATGTAATTGTCTTCTTATCAACAGGAAGGCAATTTCAAGCACACGTTCTGCCAATAGCCAGTGGACCTTGTGCAAGCGCAATAACAATGATTAAATGTGTACATTTGTGTGTGCTTCGACATGTTAGAAAGACAGACCTGTTAAACAGTTTTCTAGCAACAAGGGCAAATTCTCGAAATGTAAACGATTTGTGTTTTACTGCTCTGTGAACTGAGAGGTGTGTGCTTCTTGCTTGCCTCTCCTCGGGGGTCTCCACGTGGAAGGTGCGCTCGATGACAGTGGTCCACTGCAGGCAGCGGATGATAAATGTGTTGGGCTTAGGCCGTTCCGTCTTCATCAGCTGGCACTCTGACCACAGCCAGGGAGGGAGGGAGGTGAGGGAGATGGCGAGAAGGGCCAGTGTGTAGGGGAGCAGAGGAAAGAGACAGAACAACAGTTATAGCCATTTATCTTTATCGCCACCCTAACAGACACTGTCAGCCAATTTGGAAAAGAACAGGTGCACTTTGGTGGAGGAAAACATCTCCAATCATTAACTTGTCAGCTACTTTAAAACCTAAAATTTAATAATATAGGTTTTGATAATAATTTTGATATTGTGTAGTATGACATAAATCCCCAAACTCCGTAGAATTATTATTTCACTTATACATTAAAAATTCAACAATTAAACACTTGTTTTATCCAAATATTTAATAATCATAATACAAGAAAACAATTAAAGTGCTAGATTTCTCAGACCAACACCTCAATGAGTGATGTAAAATAGCAAAATAGAAATGCACACTGAAAATGATTGGCATGTACAAGTTTTACTAATTTATTTTAAGGATTTATTAAAAAGCAAATCACACCCTTTTCCTCCGTTTCACTAAATTTTCACACTTTTGCAGCAAACGATTGTCTTGTAAGCGGTTTGCAAAACAATTACTCACACCAGTCTAATAACTGAAATTAGAAAGCAGAGATTTCCATCTGCACCTCCTTCACATTAACATCTGTTCCCAAATGAAACACGTCAGCAAATATGTCAGAATGTGACACAAAATGGCCTCTGTCTGATAGATGGAGGACAGGGAAGTGGACCACCACTGAGATCCAACATGGCTCCATCAGGCTGAATGTATAATCCAGCTGCAGCAGCCCCGACAGCAGCAACGCACCATGTGTCCTCTGATGTGGGGTCGCACTGGTGACAAAAACCAAAGCCACCGCTGATGGAGACAGAGCCTCAGAGCAGCGCGCAGATAAATACTTGTAATCCGGCGGCTAATACCCACGATAAGTCACGAGTGTCAGAGAGGAAACATTTAGTTAAACAAACAGAATTTTGTCTAATCGCTGTGTTCAGTCATCTGCACAGCTTATCACAACAACTTTCTCCGATTTTAGATGGAGTGAACTATCTGCTCCTGGCAATTCTTGTGGTTATTTTCTGTCACAGTATTACAACTGGGTTTCTCACATACACACACACACACACACAGACAGACAGACAGACAGACAGACACACAGACACACAAATCGCATCTGATTTATTAATGTCAGGAGCAAGACATCTTGCACGCATGTTCAGTGGCAGAGCTTGCTTTGCCCTGGAGCAGTGCCCCAAATGTAAGAAACTTGCAGTTAAGCTGTTGAGATGATACTTGAGCCAATTTGCTAATGCGTCTATTCACAGTTATTTACAGTGACATACGATAAAGGGATACTTGGTTATAAAATTAGACGATTAGAGGACTCGCTTTCCTACCTTTACCTCACCGGCACCCGGATATGCTTTTTTCCTTGTTAATACTTACTTACTTTTCTGAGAGGGTAACAACGCAAGTAAAAACAAGAAAGCAGTAAACAAAAAAAAGGGATAAAACAAGCTGCCGAGAAACGGGGGAAAATGCAGTGGTTTCTCTCAAGCAGATACTCACGTGCGACAGAGAAGTTATTTAAGGGGGTTTCCAGCTGGTCAACATCTTGCGGTCGCTCTTTGTAGCCAATGAATGTACCATCACTCTTCAGAAGAAAATACCTCGGCCTCCAGGTCTTGATGTATTCTCCTGATATGAGAAAGAGATTAAAATGACTGCTGAGTTATATGAGACAAGGTAAAAAAAGAAAATAAAAAAACTTGTGACGAAGATATTTTCAGAAGGTTTCAGCTCACGGACAAACCTTAATTGAGGAACAGCACATGCTTTCACATTCTCAGAATGCTGACCAATGCACAACCATTGTGTTTACATTGTAGTTTCATGATTATTGACAAAACAGTGTTCTTTCTTTTTCGGTTTTAATTCCCAGAGGTGCAAACCTTTTCCTGTAATCTAATTACTATGCTGTTCACTAGTGCACCTTAAAATGACCACCTTGTCACTGTCTTTCTTTAAGTGTAGGTCAGCTGCAGGACAAATGGTGGCTTTAGTAGAAGTCAGGACCCTTTCCCCGGTCCCTTCTGCCTCCTTTCCAGCAGTAATTTGCAATCTAGACTCTTAGGGAACATTCAAACTGTCCAAAAACGTTTCTATCCTCATTACGTTTCTTTGAACTGGCAAGCAAAAATGTAGGCTCTTAGCTTTGTCTACTTTAGACATAAAACTAACTTAGTTATTTCCTGTATACTTTAAAGATTAGTATTATCTAAATCAATCCAGCAGAACTAGAGATGGGCTTTTTTATTTCACACAATCTTCTTCCTTGTCAAATCTTAAGGTTATATTCATAACTCCGGTTCTCTGATTAATATGATTGAGATATCTCACTGTGGGAGCAAGCCACCGCCAAATCCCATGATGGCACAAGTGATCTGGAGCAAGGGAGAAGGCTGCACACTCCTTTCATAAAATGGGCTGCCAGAAAATGCTGGCTTGCCATTTTTACCTCCAAATCCCACAACAGGCAGCGATGGCGCAAGTGCAAGTGCACCTTAACCGTGGAAAAGGCTTTGTGTTTATTGACCAGGTCCTTCAAGAATGATAAAATCACCCCCACTGAACACTGATAAGGAATGTGTCCTTCTTTGTGACACCATTCCTCAAACACCCTTCACTTACCTAGTGGAAGAAGCTTTAGCATTCTGTTTTTCAGGATTTACATTTATTTTTTTTAACATGTGAATGTGTCTGCTTGTGGAGATGAGAGAAGGGCAACAGCTGAAACCCCTTCTAGTAGAAATGTCTCAGTGCGACACGGTCTATAGCGGCTGGAGGTCAAGGGTTTGGGGAGCCCTGTGGAGCACACTCAAAGGCCAAACAGGCGGAGCTGGTGAACCGTTAACAGCCAGCAGCATCACTTGTGAGGTTTTTTGGGGGTTTTAGCCGTCTCGGGATTTTTAACTGCGGCAAAAGGTTTTCCGCTGTACAGGAGGGGGAACAGAGGTTTAGAGAGGTAGACAAATCTGCAGCGCTTCTTCTTTGCCTTACATCTGCGTTGCATGGAGGCTAAGGCTGAGCCAAAGATTCTCTCTTTGTCCAACATGTTGGCGAGGTTGAGCCACTGAGCCCTTTCTTGAAGAACCATGGTTCCCAACGCCTTCCCCGTGGCCTGGACCACACAGTGCTGAACACAGATGCACAGCTCCAAGATGACCAGAATTTCCTCAAGTGATGCTGGGTCCTACGTCTTCTAATACTGAGGAGCAAGAGGACGTTGAGTCCGAAAGCGGTGGAGCCTTATACACCTTCTCGGTCAGGGCCGACTGAAACCAGGGGCAATCTTTTCCTTTCCGAATTTGTCACTGCACATTTGCACGCGTCCCGCAGGTCAGTGGGGAGAGGAGAAGGTTGTGTCCGATCTGGTGTGACCAGAGAAGCAGAATCACAAAGTTAGCTAGCACCTGGTGACAGAAGCTAGGTAAGGTCTGTCTGCGGACAGTTAAGCCAACTAACCTTGATGCGACATATGCACCGGGTGAGAAGAGGTTTTTGAATGACGCTGTTCCATCTGCCTTCACTATTTAGGGTAGGTGGCATTACCTGGTGCAGACAGGTTCACCAGCCAATCAGGACTGGCGTTATGAGATAAGTGCTTCTGAGGGTCGCAGTGAGGCTTGCTCCGATAGTGAGACATCAACACTACAATTATGAAAAAGAACCTGGCACCTACATTACCAGCAATGCAACTTGACCGTCAACAGTCTAGTTGGAGATAGTGTGTTATGCTAGTAGCGGCTGAAGTAGCCTCAATATGCAAGCCTCAAGAAGAGATAAGGAACATGCTTCAGTGGTCTTCTCAGACACTTGTAGCCTTTAGCCCCAACCAAAATTGCCTCAGTTTACATCAAGGCAATTTTGCACTGCTATGTCTAGAGTCAAAAAAGGCTTTACAGAACTGTGTAAGATTTACAAATACTCCCTAAGACCTGTAAAAAGACAGTGGAGTTCCCCACTGCATTTGCACTTTTGGCATCTATCATTTTATTTAATCATTTTATAAACCACAACCACTGTTCTGTCTCTTTCCTATCAACCATTTTGTAACACAAGCATCACGTTTGCATAAGCCTCAATTCAATTTTCAAATAAAGTTAATAAATAAAAACTTTCCACAGTTCCAATTTTCTGGACAACACCCATAACCTCAAGCCATGCGTGTGTATCCAATTCGCTTGGACACACAAGCATCACACAAATGAATCTCTCGTAGGCAGACAAAACTCAATTTATTCCGGTGATGCTTCAGGAAATGTCGCGCCAGATGTTGTGCAGACTTGGGGAAAAAATAGCTTACATACCATAACAAGGCAGGGGCACACAGTGAAGAGGGACTTGAATATTTATACAGGAAAAGTGTAATTTATTTTTAATTACGGAGCTGCATATTAACCCCATGCAGAGCTGTAGCAAGCTGTCCTTAATTGCCCCATTTCCTCTAAGACAGAAGTGTGGTGTGTGTGTGTGAGAGAGAGAGGATGTGTGTGTCTGTAGGGGAGAAGTAGGAGATTTGTCAATATGAGCTTCTGTTACTCTCCTTCAAACAAACACTTGACTAATGAAAATTATAACAGATCATGTCCGAGACAGTACAGCACAAACTACTGCTTGTAATGTCTCCTCTTCTTAGTGTGAGTCCATAAAAAATATACTGTATATACACTGGCTAAATGTCACTTTTCAAGATTTGTCCCTTTTGACACTTTAAAAGTATGAACTTCCTCTTCCTGCTTTGTTTTTTTTTAAACTTTATTTTAGGAAAGTGATGACATGAGCAGCAAAATTTAATAGGACATTTCCCATATGGCTTTTCTCTGTCAACATAAAAAAAGAGAAGGACACTTTAGAAAAGTCATTCTAGTTGACCGCAAACATTATGATGAATCCTTGTAAAGCAGGCTGTCTGTACATCACTTTCAAGCAGAGCATCAAGCCCTCAACCCCAGAGCAAACATCCAAGTGTAAAAACACCTGATTTTCTGTGGTGGCACCAATCACCACAGTAGAGGAAACATCTGCCCCATTGCACAATATACTGTGCTTTACTTTTTAATCCACAGCATATGTCTAATATGTTATTATATTTTTCCTCCTGGCACATGAGATTTTTCCTTCTGGTTTTCTGCAGTGTAAGTGTTTTCACACCAAACATACCTAATCTAGAAATTAGCTCGACTTTAGATTAGCCATTCTTGCCACTTTCCAACAAAGCCAATTGTACTAGCTGTCCTAATAAACACAACGGCAAGAATCCATTTGGAGGACTTCCCTCATGACTGTGTCAACGTAACCCAATTACTGTGATGAGTCGTTTGTTTTAAACTACAAGCCTCACCAATCAACTTCCACATCAGTCCCTCACACTTTCATGCTGGTCTCCAGAGAATCCACATGCATAGCATTATTTATCACAGGTCTTCAATAGAACTAGACTTCCACAACTCAGCATAAAATCTAAATAACCAAAGCACAGAAGAGGTGCCATTTAGGAGTACATGTAGCCATACAAGTATCAGCTGCAAGTTACCCCAAGAGCCTGTTCAATCCAAACGTAAATTGCCTAAATCTTTCACACAGCGGCCAGAAAACCTCCTGAGCTGTACCAATCCCTGTTTTCCTCCGCTGGGCCCCAGGTGGTGCCTCATTCTGTGGTTAGGTTTTGGCTGAACCATATCCCCCAGCAATAGTCCATGCCATCCCACAGTTAGGACAGTAAGTGCACAATGTAGAGACAGCCCCAAGTCTATATCCACAACCTTCCACTTCTGGGATTTCCCCGTTGCCGACAGAAATTCCACGGTTAGTCAATTTTTTTGACCAGATTTGTGTTACCGATTGCTTCCTTTGTGTTGAAATTCTAAACTCTGGTGGATTTATGAAGACTATGATTACCTGCTCCTCAGATCTCTGCAGGGTAAATCAAGACAGCTAGCTAGACTAAATGTCAAATCTGAGTTTTCTATTGCACGACAAACAACTTTTGAACGTACACATGTTCCACCCAAAAAAGTTACTTCCCAAGGCTATTTTCCAGTGGCACGGGGCTTCGTGCAGCGGATATCACCGCTCATTATGATTTTGAATGGTTTAAAGAAATGCCAATAAACAGAGCACAATTTTTGTCCCATCCCGGAATCCTGTGTAAAGTAGCCACACCCTCCTCCGCAGCTCCACAGCATTGTGAAGGAAGGTTTGGCAAAGCGAGACTAATGAGCCCCCTACCTGACACAAGACGAAGGTGCATGCTTTTCTTGCAGGCGTACACTCAACTTTAAATTTTGAACTTTGAGTTTGGCAGCACAAATCACTTCCAGACTGAGTGAAGACATTTCATATATTATAGCAGGGGTCTTCAACGTTTTTAAACCAAGGACCCTTAACTGAAAGAGTTGGAGCAGGGACATATACATACCGCTTATTGTAGAAAATGAAGTTGCATATTAAACCAATGGCCTACAATAACGTGCAGGGCAGTCTAAATCCGTTATTTATTCCTTGTTAGTGCATAGAACACTTAGCTATTAAAATAATGATTGTCTGCATTATTTTAAACATCATCTTTTAAAGTTACGCATACAGTGGCACAGTAAATCCTTAGGATGAACTGCATATGTGGATTGCCTTAGTGACTACCTTAGCTATAGGCCAGTAAGCCTACAATCAGTGGGGATTTGTATTTGCTAATAATATGTTGGAAAAACTGACAATAATTTGCAGGCCCCCCTGCATTGAATCTAAGGACCCCTTAGAGGTCCCAGACCCTCCTGTTGAAGATCTTTGCATTATAGCATTCAGATCCTGATGGACAGAGACAGGTGGTTGTGTATGCATGTATGTGCTTGTGTGTAAATACACTTGTCTGTGTACACTGACCTGCAAGCAATGAAAAGTATTTGTGTGTTAACAGATTACAACAGTAGTCGGTTTGGATGGCTCTGAGTTTGTCCTACCAGCTCCACTGACACACATCACCCACCAGAAGTAGCATGGGTGGTCATACGAAATGCAGCAACACATGGCATGGTGTTTCTCAGCAAGACATTCTCTCACACTGAGGTGGTCTTGGTCACATGGATGTCGGGAAGATGACAATGTCAGCTCACCATTCTCCGTCACTAGACTCAAAAACAGAGATCTTCAACCAGGGGTCCGGGATCCCTAGGGGGTCCTCAGAGTATATGCATGGGGGCCTGCAAATTATTGCCAATTTTTTCCAACATATCATTAGCAAATACAAATGCTCACCAATGATAAGCTTACTGGCCTATAGGTAAGCTAAGGCCATCCACATACAGTTCAACCTAAGGATTCACTGTGCCACATGCACGTGTAACATTAAAAGATTTATAAATGAATGCCGACAATCATTTTTTTTAATAGTGTTCTATGCACTAAAAAGGTTAATATAAAAGTTTAAGGGCTGCTCTACACGTTATTGTATGCAGAGTTTAATACGCAACTTTATTTGTAACAATATCCGGTATGCAGTAGGGGATCCCTGCTCCAACTCTCTCAGTTAAGGAGACCTTTTGTTTATAAAACGTAGACCTCTGCTCTAAGCAACTGACTTTCCTAAATGATGTAACTGCGATATTAAGGACATCATGACAAGTCTACATGGTCACTAGAGCGAGGCCACAGATAACACACAAAGGTAAACAATCTTATGAAGAAATGTGACACTTAAGTCTAAACCCTTTCTGTGGTTAATGAAACAGCTAATGTAATACTGTAAGTATAAAAAGAAAAAAAAGAAAAAAAAAAACACTTTTCACAGGTGGATGTCAAAAAAAAAATCTTTAAAAAAAACTCACACAGCTTTGACAAAGACTGTCACAGAGATGCGGAACCAAGAAATGAAATAACTTCACATCTGCAATGGACATCCTTTACTAGTAGTACATGTCATTAAATAGTACTGTCATTTCTAGACAGGAGGACACTACAACTTCCTTGTCTGTGACCACAAACCTTGTCACATGACATGAACAGTGGAAGCAGCTATATCCGGTTGTCTGCGTATGAGGTTGTGTCTCCACCACTCTGCAGCGCAACCCCCCCGCAAACAGTCTGCGCTCAGAGCATAAACAACAAAGATGACCCTTGTCAGCTTCCTATTTACACCCATTTCCCCTTCTACTTTTATTCAGTTCCACTTTCCACACTGTGGCCTTTCTTAAGCAAAGACATGACGAGAAAGTGAAACTGACAGCTGTTGTGAGAGTAAGTGTGGAAAAAGCATATTAAACCTGTAATATACACCAGAAAATGTATCAATAAAACACTCAATTCACTAAATAAATATTAGCCCTGCTTTCAATATTTTATATGACTTGACTTTAAAGCTTTGCAGAATAGACCCCAAATACAGTACATCCTGTGTACAGTGAGAAACACAGTACGTACTGCTGACAAAGACAATGGGAGAACCTTTTGCTATTTAGTTTGTTCTTCATCACTGATGTAAACTAAACCCTTTTGAAGTCAAGGGGAAACAGGAAACTGGCCAACAGACAGACTGACCACAACATAGATAAGTTAAAACCTTCAAGTGTCAGGTCCGACTAACAGACACACTTGCTATGAGGAAATTCATGAATGATCTGTGTCCCAAAATCAAAGATTTTTTAATAAAAGTCAATTGTGACCGCAGACATGGGGCTGAACTCAACCAAATTAGGGGAAGGGGTTGACACCAGATGAGAGATGAGGAAACTAGAGGGGATGAGAAAGCTACACAGTGTGCAAAGAGTTGTGCTGAGTGGAGTGGTAGTGAGACAGATCACTACATATGTTCCCCACATATGTAGGACTGTGAGTGGGGGTCTGAGCTCAAGTGAAGTGTGTATGAGCCATGCGTACTGTGTGCATGGGAGGAGCTGTCAGGGCCTGATAGAGTGTCTTTACATGACAAGCAGCTGCTGAGGTCTGGGATGCGCGCTGGGCAAAGTGGAAAATAATGAAGGGAGAACCGCTGCCAAACACAACAGAATTCATCTTTATTTGCCAACTGCTGCATGGCCCTGTGTGTGGACAGCTCCAGCATGCACGGACAGCTCTTGAACATATTTTAAAAGAGAATCAAAGTAAATCATTGTATTCCAGATGTTGACTGTGTGCAACTTTACAAATCTAAAAGGTTTAACCTGATTGCTCAAGAACTTGCACAAAAAACAGACCCACAGTGACTGAAAAATGTACATTCTTTTTGCGAGAGAAGTTATGAGACCTTAACATTAAGAGCTGACCAAGCAGGCTCGTTGAGGTGTTAATAAATAAAAAGAAAAAAAGTATAAAGTTTTAGACAGAAGAGGGGGGGGAGAGAGGGTAGTGGCTGTTTCCAAGGAGCATCCTGTACTGTCCGTCTCTACGTGACAACGACTGGAATGTTGAGGTCCCAGCTGCAGTGGCGTGTTGGCTTTAAATAAGGAGAGATCATGCAGCATTCATCGTGCTGCCCCAACAAGGAGAGGCCAGTGTCTTGACAATGTGTCCAAACCAACAGCTAAGTTGCACGTCATCCCTTTCTTTCCCCTGTTCCATCTACTTTGTAGATTTTAATGACATTTCAAGAACAATAGTTTAAACAGTGTGTTAAAGTGCCCATATTGTGAAAAATAAAAATAAAATCACTTTTTCTGGGATTTGAGCTGTTATTCTGTGTCTCTGGTGCTTCCACATATGAAGTTGAAAAATAAATATCCGTGCTGTTTTGAGTGAGATACAGGTTTCTGAATGTCCTCTGCCTTTAGTCACTAGCCAAGACGAGGTGGCTAACTGTATCATGCTCATGCTAGCTCGTTCTCAATGAAAACACTGCTACAACACACACTAGTTCATCATAATCTACAAAAGAACTACTTAAATGTCCCTGTTCGGCAGGTGCCTTGTACTGACCAAAGTTGGAGAAAGAGTTGTCAAGCTGATGTGACCTTACCTAGCTACTGCGCATGTGTGACTCCCAACAAAGATAGTATAGAAGTGAGATGTCTCACTCTGTAGCTAAAACAGAAACCCAAACAGGGTGAAAAGAGGAGCTGCAGCAATGTGCAGTACAACAAAAAAAATTGTGTTTTTGGAAATTGAAACAATGTAAACCTATTCTCGTACAACCTCAAAATACAATTATGAACCTGGATACCTGAATATTTGGGTTAAGGCGTTACCCCGGTTTCTCACACGCCATGCAAACGCCTCACTTCAGCTAAAATCTGAGTTCTCATACCCCGGTTAAAAGACCTAGATAAGTCCTTAGGCAACCGGGGTAAGACTGGGTTACTCGTCTGTGAATGCTCCGTGGGTTATAACTAGCCATCCACACTCCACTACAATGGTTTTTGACCCGGATGTACAAGAGCGCAGTTGGAAGCAACAACGCAAAAAACAACAGCAACAACACAAACTCTCGTCATTCTTCCCCACTCATGTATACAGGGAGAACCGGCATAACCTGGTTATTCACCTAACTTGGGTAAGGCCATAGCCCTCCTGTGTAACTATGTAAACGCAATGACAGAGGCCCACTTTAGTCACCTGGCACTAGATAAACTATACACACACAAGCCTCTCTAATGTGGATGAGTGTAAGCACACACAGTGAGAGGAACCAAGAGTGGGTCAGACAAAATGCGCCTCTCAGTGCCTATACCCAGCGGTTGGACTTCCTGAGGGGGCTGCTGTTGGGTTTTGTCCCCGTCTGGCCATTCATGGCTTTGGGATGGGAGGAAGGGAGCCAGTGGTAACTGCATGAACTGTGCATGTGTATGTGTTTGAGTGGTGAGAATCGGATGAGAACGGGGGTAGGCGGAGGTTGAGGATTAGGGAATTAGAACTCCAAAGCGAGGGAGGGGGGGAGAGGGGGCTGTGCCTTTGTTGGTTTTTCCTCTGCCCCTTCGGCCCTTTTCTGCCGGGTTCTGCCTGTAGGCTGCAGCTGCGGCCTGCCACCCTGCGCCCTGCATCTCAATGAGCCATGGGCCGCCCGCTCCAGAGGAGAGGGGGCTCCCTGATGCAGGGGTCACCACTGAGCCCCAGCAACCACAAACTCCATCCCACACCATCCACTGCTCTGAGCCGCAAAGCTCTAGGCTTCTCGTGCTGCCCAGACACTGATATAACCACTTGTCCCTTTCACTGTGACCATATAAGGTAGCACAAGGCTCACATGGCATCCTAAAGTGTCCAGGAGTTTGGGCTCCTACACCCCCCACTCCTTTCTCTTTATATCTTCCTGACATCCCCCTCCTCTCAAAACCTCTTTTGTTGGCCCCTCTCTCTCTCTCTCTCTCTCTCCCATGCAGCTGGATAGGGGACTGCATTGCCAGGGCTTTGGCAACAGCATCAACAGGTTGCAGGGAACGGCCACCCTGGCCTCCAATGTAGCCCTCTCTGTCTTGTCCCCTTATCCCTCTCTCTATCTCTCTGTCACTGTGGTTGCCGCTGCTAACCCAACAGGGGGAAAAAGCACAGGGTGGGGGGGAGCAATGGATGCAGCCTCTCTTTCTCACGCTCATAAGAAAGCCCTCACTTCTTCTCCATGGTGAGTGACACCTGCTGATTACCATAGAGACACTGTGGGAAGTTCCCCCTGCCACACTGGGGCTGAGATTTGCCCCCTCTCCCTGGGTAAACAAGCAGTCCATGGATTAGTTAACTGGGTTACTGCATGGCAAACAAATAAACACACATTATTTAGAGCAAATTAGTGCAAATGAACTCTCAATGACCAGTGTAAGATCAAACACCCCCAAACAACCAAGGAGTTAATCCAGAGGATCCATTTCTCCTGGAGATAGGTTAGCCAGCTAGGGAAAGTCGTCAAGACCAACTTCCTTCTAAAAGTATGACAAACCTTTCTGTATGGCATCTGAATAACTTGTAAAATATGTTCTGAGTCGCACAATAAAGCTGATGTGGACATATCTGAGCATACAGTGAACTCTTAGTCTGCATCCCAGCTGAGCATCCTCTTTATTTCTCTGTCTCCGCTGCCCTCCCTAAACTGGAGAGAGGTGCCAGTTATGTGGTTGATGTTGGAGACTGGGAGCTTTTTGCTGGTCCTTAGCCGCTTCCGCCTTGGGTCTGAGTTGTCAGCAGGGTCATTATCCTAGCAACAGGATGGTGGGGCTGTGGGTGAGCAGTGTGTGCTGGAAGTGGGGGCAGACAGAGGAAGAGAGAAAAGAGAGGAGTTAAAAGAGACAAGGACAAGAAGAAGAATATGGGAGTAAGAAAGGAAGAGAACAAGAGGAAGGACAGTTGAGAGGAAAGCGTGGAAACAAATAAGACAAAAAGGGGAAGAGAGTAACAGAGATGGAGTGTGTTGAAGAGCACCACAGTTGTGGCAGGCAGGCGGACTCTGCACAGCAAAGTAAGCACACAGCAGGCTTGCCGTGAGAGTAGGCGAGCGGTGCAGGTGCCCCCTCCCTTAGCCTGCTGGACCCCCCCCCACCATGCCAGCCAGCCTGTCTGCAGACAGCTGCGTCCCAGTAATTTACTTCTCTCCACCACATTTAGCAGGAAGACTGCTTCCTATTACCCAGAGCAGGGGGTCTGCGCTGATGGCCAGACACCCGGCCAGAGTCCTGGCTTCCCGGTGTGACACCCTCTGCTGCTGGACGCTGCCTACAGGGGCTCCATTCCCAGATCTGCCTGGCACTGCTACTGCTGGTGATCAACTAGATAGTGTCTGAGTATTTAATCACCAAAAGTTGAAGTCATCTGTTGTTAAGTTAATCACAAGAAGTTTATGATGAGTAAAACATGCTACATCTATTAGTTTCAGTCAAACCAATAAATGACCCATAATCACAGAATTCTCCTTCTGGTTAGTTTACTTAGTTTTACCTCTACAAAAGATCCCTACTGTATCTCGTACTTAGCTTCTATGATTTGTTTTCCACACATATTGCCCTTTAATGATTGTTCCCTGGTTTCAATAAATATTCTAGGGAAACTCAGGTGCTTATCTTTCAGCATCTAATTTTGAAGAAAAACTATTAAATCTTTAACATGTCTCATAAGTTGTTTGTGTATTTATTTACTGTACAGTTATTTAATGTTAATGCCTATCAGTTAAAAATGTGCAGCCGACAAAAGTCAATAATTTGTAATCAACAACATAGAGACACACAATGGGTTTTATTAGGCATATTACTTTATACATAATGGGATCACATTACAGTAGTAAAGCACTGCATAACTTTGTTTACGATTAAAGGAACTTCCTTACCGTGACATTATCTAAAAGATTCAAGATAAACATTTTGTTACAAACAATTAAAATAATTATAAATTGTATATGCTCCTGTCACTCGAGACTTGATTATATGTAAAAGCCTCACAATATAGATATTTGCAAATTGGATGAGGTTTCGCTCTAGTTCTGCAGTACGTAATGTGTGGGTTTGTGTGTGTGCTGCTGAAGCAGCAGTGTGGCCCATGACATCCATAATGAGGGAATGTGTAGGAGCCTGGGCGAACCCAGCAGCAGAGCTGGCAGCCAGTCAAAGTCCTGAGACAGTCAGCATTGCAGCATCATGAGACATTCTAAATCAGGTGGGCCTGCTTCTTTGAAGAGTATTTAACTGTGCAGGAAACACCACATTCCCTTGCTGAGATCACTTATATAGAGGGAAAACTAAAACAAATGTGAGAAGATGTTGGCTGAATTACTGGACGCCTGTTCACCAGATGCACAAGGCACAGATATTCAAAAGATGAAAAAAAGTTTCATCTACACTGACTACTGTCTAGTGTTTCACAAAACCCATGCATGCTTTTCTACTCTATTCTCCCCCTCTCTCATTCCCACTTTGTGTCTCATGCACTTTCCTGGACCACCAACAAGGAGCAGTTCATGGGTGTCCTTCAGCCGCATGACCAGCAAAGGAGCCAATCATGAGCTCCAAACCAAACAGCAAGAGGGTCTCTGTGGCATGTCACACACAACATCCATCCACTCCTCCTGAGGCCGCCTAGGTCACTGAGCAATGTTATGGGAACATCACAAATCTCTCTCTTTCTCTCTCTGTCCCGCGCTCTCTCTCTCTCTCCCTCCCTAGAGCCAGCTGAGAGCGCTACCCAAATCCAACAGTTGTTGGGGCCTTCGTTAGCCTAACGAAGGGGCCGGCTCTTTATACTTGTCAGGGAGCAAATGAGTCAAACAAACAAGGGCCATGGAAGACGGGAGGACAAGCGAGTGCTGTTCTGTTGAGCTTCACTGGGTTCTTGGCCGCAGCACTTCCCTGGAAACTAGGGAACCCACAATCTGCCTCTTTGATGTCTGATGATGCTCTGGCTTTGATGGAAACTTTGGAAAAAACACTTGCAATAAGAAATAACATGCTGCTCGGTCTCTGTGGCCACTAGAGGCCGTAGGCACATTCAAAGTGTGTGGGTGCACTCCGTGAAAGATCTAAAGGTGAAGTACCATTTGGGGACGCATAACAACTGGTTATGATACCAACAACACAGCTACAGTGTTTTTTGCAAGCCTGTACTTGTGATACGGCCTGTGCATAAGGGCACTGGGTAATGTCCTGCTGGCAGTGTAACTTCTGAATAAACATGCTTTACACATTTCCATAGCCATGTCCAGACGTACGTAGACATTACTCCCGACCTACTCGGCTGCTTTGTCTTGCATTCCAAAACTGTCCTTCTAAAGCAGACAACCCAGATAACAGTCACACACCAACACATCCCCAGCAGGGTCGACAATCCAGACACATTTCTGCAGCGCAAGGCTTAAGAAGAAAGTATGAAGGTGTGCCCTTCAGAATGAGATCATTCCACTGAGTGCAGCCTGTCTGGAACAAATGTACAGAGCACTCCAAGGCTGAGAATTTGCAGCTATAATGACAGATTAACTCTACCGGGGGGGGAGGGGGGTTACAGGCTACTAAGGCACAACGCTTGCTCTACTTTCATTCAGGAGCTTCCAAACAGTTTACACGTGCATGCTGAACATGACTAATGAGACAGGAATCAAAGAGCGAGAATCAGTGACATTGATGTGTTCAGCTGACGTGCCAGAGCTGCTGTGCATGTGACTGGCCCACCATGAAATCCATTCATTATGTAGCACCATTAATTGGGCATTACTGGGGGAAAAGGCCATACTTTAACTCTACCTGCTTTTGTTATGTTCAATAAAAAAGATGTTACTAGCATGTCCATGGAATCAACACAAAATGTTGACAGAAATATGGAGGGCTATCTTTTGTAAAATATTAAATTGGTGTTTTGAGTGCACACATGGGAGTAATGAGCATGCTGAACACACTTGGAAGCAGTATAAGCCATTTATTATCACGCCCACATGGCGATGTGAGTCACTTGGGTGGCGCCACCACACAAAAAAGCTCCACTCAAGGTGCAACATGGAATGATAGTGGTTGAGTGGGGGCTGCCTGGCTGAAGGTGATGGACAGCAGGACAGGGCTACTGCAGGTTCACCTTCTGTGCAGAGGCTCTGGGGCAAGACTGCATGACAGTGATGCGACACTAAAAGCCTTCTTGTCAAGGAGGCAGGTGGACGCCCTCCAATCAAAACACAGAAGCTCTGGATGACATTTCACAGGCCACAGCTGCTGGGCTGCGACAGCATGCCAACTCACTATTCCTGAAGGGTTGTTTGTTTAGTGTGTGTATGTGTGTAAAAACTAGTATGGTGTCACTGCTACAACTCTGTGTGTGTGTGTGACGACCTCACTGTTTCTCTACCATTTACTATTTGAATACTTTTAAAGTTATGTTTTACACTGGCTCTCAATCAGAATAGTCCATTCTTATCAGCACTGCTATAGATGTGCAAAAATTGACCTGGGCTGTTTTGTGGCACAAATAATATACAGAGAAAGTAACAAACACCAGGAAATATCTGAGTTTACAAATTTACAGAATAAAGGACACTGAAGATCAAACCTTTGACGGTCATGAGTAATGTAATTTTACCTGTTCCCATCTCAAGAAAGGGTGTCGTTTTTACTAGAGAAGTTCCGATACCAGTATCAGTATTGCCTCCAAGCTGCCTAAAACGCTGGTATCGGGAAGTACTGGAGAAAAATAATCAGTGTTGCCAACAGGGACGTTGTAGACCGCGCTCTAGTGGACAAACTATGCAACGCCAACGCTCATAACATGGTTGACAGACCATATTCATTTATCAGAATAATTTATTTGTCATTAAAAATGATTTTTTAATTTTTTGAATCGGCCATTATAAATGCCGATACCAAAAGATCGGAAAAAGGCCTAATATCCGCTAATATATCGGTCGGGCTCTATCAGAAAGCTAATCCATTACAAGAGTTTTGCTAAATAGATTTCAATGAAGAGCTGTAGGATAAAACTGTATTTTTTGTCAACTATTTCCTAACTTTGCGATACTCACAACAGAGCTTCTGCAAATTAAAAACTATTAGCACCCAACATTTTGTCCTTTCACTCAGTGGAAGGACCAGGGTGTGTCTGCCTGAGGCCAACTGAGCTAAACCAGGCAGACCCTTTCCTAAAACAGCAGTTTGTTATGCTCTTAGCCCGAGCCTTGAGGAGGGGGAGCGTGGGCTAACACACCACAGCGGCACACTGTTCCCCCCCGAGAGTCCCAGGAACTCGCTTAGTGACCTGCGCCCATCACCTTATCCCCTGAGTCAGAGTCTTGGTTTTGCCAGTTCCAGTAAAAGCCTGGTTTCCTGACACTAGACCTGGGAGCCTTCAGTGGTTTTGGACAAGCTCCTTATCCCATTTTGCCCCTGGTGGTGGTGGAGTGGGCTCCGTAAGGCAGCTACATTTTGCAGGCAGAGTTAGTATGCACACATAAAGCTGCTCAAAGCCAGCAGGTATGTGAGGAATGCCTCTTCGTCCAAACAACAGGACTCGCACCCGAAACAGAGCCAGAGCAGCTAAATGGGGACTCTGCAAAAGGACGGCTCTTTACATTAGATCTGGCTTACAGCTGGTTTAAATACAGTTTCCCGGTAATCAATCACCTAGCACAAATGTCATTCAGATCAGCCCTTTCTGCAGTATTTTAGAAAACAAATCTGTCAATAGTGTACTACAGTAAACTAATCCAAGTACTTCAGGAATGAAGGTAATGAGGATTTGTGAAAAATTTGAACCATTGGGATTAAAAATATAATTTTAGTGTACACCATTTATGCCCTCAAACACAAAGTAGTTTGAGTATATGAAAATTGCCTTATGCATGTATTCCATGAAACCAAGTACTAGTGCAGTTTAAATGCTTTTACATTTAACAGGGGATTTTGAAATATTTGCACAACTAACATATTTGGGGCTTTTGCATAGCTTGTGTTCTTTGCCAGCTTGGTTAACCGGAAAGTTGGGTTTGGGTTTCTAGTACATTAGGTGATGATAAC
The DNA here is from genome assembly GCF_013103735.1 of Etheostoma cragini. Lineage (NCBI taxonomy): Eukaryota > Metazoa > Chordata > Actinopteri > Perciformes > Percidae > Etheostoma > Etheostoma cragini. The sequence continues at coordinate 16,312,551 of NC_048426.1, read as the reverse complement.
TATACAATATCTCACTGGATTTCTAAAATAAATACACTAACAACAGCACATAAATAATGTAAAAAATAAAAAAGGTGCATACAGAGACTGCCCTGCTACATACTGCTAGATCCTGTAACACTCTGCAGTGCCCTGCTACACCATTAACTACTATAACTACTATTTCTAGTCATACCCATTATCTTTATTGTGACTATTATTGCCACTGTTCATCACACCCCCAACCGGCATCGTCAGACACCGCCTACCAAGAGCCTGGGTCTGTCCGAGGTTTCTCCCTAAAAGGAAGTTTTCCTCGCCACTGTTGCAGTAAATGCTTGCTCTTGGGGGAATTACTGGAATTGTTGGGTCTTTGTAAATTATGGAGTGTGGTCTAGAGTTACTCTATCTGTAAAAGTGTCTTGAGATAACACGTTACGATTTTAAACTATACTTTTTTTTTTTTTAAATGAATGGAGAGTATCAGGTTTTCAGCGCAGCAAAGGTTCAAGTGCAGTTACAGAAGCAATCAAAAGTAAAACTTTGTACAACTGATAATAAATACAATTTTATAGGTCAGACTTTATCTGTACATTTACCTCTTTTATGCAGCCACCCCTCCTTGACAATTACCACATTGGTCATGTTGGTGGGCAGGGTGGAGGATCCAGGTTTCCCACAGGGAGAGAGACAGCGTTGTTTCGGGAGTTTCCTTCTCTTAGCTGTGTGCAGGAGCCTGGAGACAAGGTCCTGGGGTTTACAGCCTCCTTCTCAATGGTGGTTACCTATTAGTAAAAGAAAAGTAAAAATTAGCCCCATATTATTGTGAAAACGTTTTTCCACTTGTCTTAATATTAACCCTAAGGTCAACATAGTAAAGGAGAGGCAGTGGATTTGAGAGGATTCTAGTGTTTTATGGCCCCAGTTAGTGGAGGAAATGCTAAAACCAACATAGTCCCTTTCACTCTACAGCTTTGCAAGGTTCATACATCTGTGTAAGGCCGAGGTTTTGGCATTCACAATAAAGTCTCCCCCCTGTTGGAAAATTCCACGCAACCATTCCTAAAACAATTCTCACACAGGCTGCCTAAATAAAGGATTTTACGACTTATTTTGCAGTTGCATGGGCTGTTAATCCTGATGGTTTAGCCCAAATGATGTGTTTGTGTCCCATTTAATCATATGTACCCATGATGATTTTTGTAATTTCTTCCATTTCGCTGGATTTTTATCTGGTAAGCAGGTAGCAACCGAGTTCAAAATGTAAGGTCTCTCATTAAGCAGTTTGATGAGTAGTATGTTTTTGGTTGTGCTAAGCATACTGTAGGATGTGAATTTGTGAGGGTGTGGCAGTGATTATTGTCCTACTTGTAGATTTGCTTTTTGGCTAAAACTGAATTGGATGCCTTTGTTCCCCCCTGATCGTTCTGTTCTAGTTTGGACGAGAGAGAGAGAGAGAGAGATATATATATATATATATATATATATATATATATATATATATATATATATATATATATATCAAGGTTATCAACCACAGACAATATAGAGAAAGAAAACAACAGTTAACCATAGGACATCACAAAATGTTTTCACATCTTCTACTACTTGAAATCTACTCTTTACATTATTTCTTTACTAAAATAATATACATTTATTTAATTCCCTTGTGCCTAGGAAATAAAATGTGAAATCCATTATAGATTTTCTGTCTTGCAGTAATTGTGCCCTCAACAATCAGAAAAGCCCTTTGTGTGTGGCATTTTCAAACTAGATTTGTTTGTTTAAAAACACAATACAGTTGAGATTCACATATATCAAGTGATGAAGATCATGTGATTTGATCAAAAGCTCCAGAGCAGCTACCAAATGAGGTTGAGGTTGTTCTGTTAAACTAAATATGTTGTGAGGTGAAGGTGCACTGCTTCTGTGAGTGATGCTGTTTTTATTCCCACCTGACCTGTGGCCTGTAGGGAAATGTTACTAGTTCTTGGTGAGGCAAACTGCTGGGCTGATGTTAACATGATCACCTTACACATAAAACAGGCATGGAAAATAGCCTGCTGTCAAATTGACATACTAAAATATGTGAAAGGGTCCTGGGAAGGATGTGTAAGTGCAGAAAAATTTAAATATGGGTAGCATATCAAGCTAAACAATAATCTTACCATGTATGATAGAAGATGGGATAGAGACGAGATAAACCAAATGAGGCGGAATTCCATCAGACTTATCCGCTAGTCATCAATGACACGTACTAAAAAACTGCCGGCTATCACAACCAAAACACTTGACCTTTTGATTCATACGGTACTTTTTCATTTTATAAAGACGGCTTTGAATGCAGGCTAGAAGCAATAGAATGATCAATTGCCATGCTTGTTCACACAAATGTCACATATTGCACCAGGCAATCTCTGACCATCAACTGAAATCAATTTGTCTGCTGCTGCTCCGTCAGAGTAAGGCCATCAAAAGAGTCCTCTGTTTGAGTAGCCTCATCCAGCTTACTGGTAGGGACAACAACAGGAAGTGGATGTGACTATTGACAGACTTTGAGTCATATCAGTACAGCCCCAGGCTCAAATACATCTCTCGGTGAATGTGCAATCACCGCGCCATTTACTGCCATTCTGCTAGCTTCCATCAATGAGCAAAAGTGAGTTTGTGAAAACAGTTTATTTTTGCTCAGGGTTTTTGTTTATTGCACAGGGGTTGTGGTGCTTGTGTCACACAGTTGATGTTGGGAGGATCTTGGAGAGGGATTTGAAAAAGCACACTGAGTGCTATTCAAACTAGGGATCACACAAACTGTTGGATCTCTCTGGCATCTTAGTGTGTACTCTGTGACACAGGAACAAACACACACACACACACATCACACAAACAAACTTGAGCGCACACACCACAACCAAAAGAGCAACACATGCACAAGACCGGGTCTGGAGCCACAACAGAGCGCTGCTGTTTTAATGGGAGAGACCTGTTGCTACTGCGGCCTGTGTGGAAAAGCTGGGCTGCTGCCAGCAGCCACTGAATGAACCCAGTACCCTGACATTGGGTCACATGGTCCTCAGGCCTCTGGGCCAGCCTGCTTGCCTGCCTGCCCTGCTTTCAGGGCGGCTTTCAATCATTCATCTTTCTGGCTCCAGCACCAGGGACCATCCCATTCAATGCAAATCAGTTTATGCTGCAAAGATGCCGCACACTGTGCCTGTCACTGGGCCACAGAGGACAGTCCCATGTGTTTATGGCAGGAAGCAGAAAATCAGGCAGACATCACCACACTACTTCCTTCATCACAGATCGTAGATACAAGTCCGTTTTTGCTCTATTTTCTGCTGCTGCTGCTTGGGTAAACAAGAGAGTCAGGAGCCGGTCTTACATTCATCAAAGATAGGACATCACACACAAATATTTAAAATTAAACAGCGGAATGGGAACATTGAATATGCTCACCTAGTGCAGGAAAACAGTCCATGAAGCAAAATTGGTTTGTGTTCAAATGCAACAATGGAACCAGTAGTAGTGTGATCTACTACACATTGCCAAGTTCCTCTTTCAAGTTCCCTGAAAACACATCTCTAATGATAAGAATATAATGGGTAGGTGTAGCGGAGAACCAAACCACAGCTACTGTAATCTTGAAAGCCGAGTAGACTCACTGCTTTAATCCTGCGATGATATGAACAGCAACTTCTTTTATGACTAATGTTGAAAATGTATTTATTTCCATTCAAGACAAGACATGAACTAAATTGTAGATAGATCACTCGGCTGGATGTATTCAAATATATACCAATCATACTCATTCTGTCCTCAAAAGCAGAACGAAACATTTGGTCTGCTGCATATCAAATGACCTGACGGTTGATGTGAGTAACTCACGGGATGAGTTAAGCAAAACGTATGCTTGTAGGTGTCAAAAAACAGAGCACTCCAGCCTGAGAGGAGTACTGTCATGTGATGCTGACAGTGGGCTACCAACAATAGAAGCAAACCCTTCTTGATGATGATAATACATCTAAACCCCTGTGGTGCAGACAGGGTGACAAGTTTGCCTGTGTACAGGGGCGACATTTCAAACAACATTCTTCAGATTCTGCATGCAACTGGTGGCACTTTTGCATCAACGGGGCTGTGAGGGGATTGGGTGGGAGGTGACTGGAATTTTTCTAAATAGAACAGGGAGAGCCAAGTAGTCACTGGCTGCATCATTACGCCAGCTTGTTGCGTCTTCTCCGGTCACATGCCGAGTCCCCCTGCGTACACACACTGGGCAGATTTAGTCTCATGACTAGAAAAGACATTTTTGACACTAAAAGCGTTACAGGTACAACGTGTCCGGGGACAATGTTCTCTTTCCAGACTATACAAGTAACTCCCGGGAGGACAACAGACAGTAACATCAGTAAAGTGAGACATTTAAGCTTTGCATCTTGCATGTCCATTAAACTTGTGCTGACAAACCTTTTCATTTTCGACTCCCACGTCAGCATGCTTCACATCACAGACTCTTCAAAAATAAACCTTGCTGACAAAATGACTGTAGTACACAATGATTAAGTAAATAAATGAATAGCTGTTATCATTGTAGGTGGGATGATAACAGTGAGGACAGTAAAACCTATCACCAAAACAGCTACTCATACATTTTGCAATTGTACAGATTAAAGGGAAGGAAAAATAAGAATTATTACTCTATTATACTATTCCTTCGTGACTCCCCTGATGTGCAAACTGAGGACTAAAAAAAATCCTTGGGTCCCATTTTTAAAACCTCTAAAAGGTGGCATCTAGTCACAACAAATGTGTACTACTTTGTATAACTGAACGTGAATGCAACAGAGTTACAACAGAACAGCAACAAGCTAGCAAAGCTAACGACTGTACAATTATTGCCTAGCCATAAAGCCCTAACTCAAACACGTAAACAAACGCAGTGGTAGCTAATAATGAATGAGCTGCTCTCCTGTTGAGCTCATTTGTTTTCATTTGCCTCCTGGGCCATTAAGTACAAGCGAAAACAACTTTCGCGTAGAGGTGAACCGTTTAAAGTCTCATGACTGCAGATATTTTGGCCTGAGGGCTGTGTCTCAAAAGTGGTCATTGTCAAAAAATGAATGGTTAACTGAACAACACTGGCTGTTGTTTGTAGAAAAAAATAACAACGCATTATTTACTACAGGACGTTTATAAGCCCTTGACTTTACATCTAAATAACTTCTACGGCGAAGTGAAGTCAGGAAAGTAGCTCATTTCAGGTTTGCTTTTAGCGATAGAAAGGATATGGGGCCTAGCAGGGCAGCTTGGGTGAGAATAACCGCATCCCATGTAAGTACAATGGGGACCTACCCTGTCTAGCTGTCGACCTCTTGTAGTTAAACATGCGAAGGAAACGCGGACATTTACCTGGGCAGGAATTCAACAATGTGTCCGTCTCATTATAGTGAGCTGTTTCGGCGGTATTTTAAGTTGATAAGTCCTTCAACAATCTGGACAAAAGTGCTCTCATTTACTCCGTTTCTTTGCCTTTCTTCCACTACACCTCCCAAACGCGCTGTCTGCAATGCCTCTGTGGCAGCCCGCTCTCCCGGGTCCTAAAGCCGACCATTTTAAGAGTCCCACTCATAGGAGGAGCGGTAGGCTGTCAACAGTCTCATTGAAAAAAAAAAACTGCAGGGAGCTTATTTGGTGCTGTACGGAAGAGGATTAGGGCCACTGGTGAACATTTGATTTGAGTTCTGACTTTGTTGTCAGAATTCGGACTTTTATCTAATAGTTCTGACTTTAAACCTAGAATTCTGAGAATAAAGTCAGAACTTTTATACATTTTTTTCACCAGTGGCCAGTAATCCTCTTCCGTAGGGCTGCGTGGCCTTGCTGAACTCTGCGTTGTTTCATCTGTGCCAGTGGTTTCCAAAATAGGGTCCTGGAATCTACAGAGGTCCCTGTGAGGGTTCCAGGGGATCCTCAGTAGAATGGGGATGTCTTTTTATTCTTTCCTAAAACATTCAGCATTAAATCATGTCACAAGACTGACTTTTGTTTCGTATTACTGCTGTTTATACTTTGCAACCTGCTGTAGTCTACGATGAGCTGTGGTTACTTATCAATTAATCTGCAAATTATCTATTTGGTCTGTAAAAAGTCCGAAAATGTTACACGGAAAGAAATACTCATTGTCATTTCCCAGGACTCAAGTTAGCATGCGTTATTCAATATTTATATAATAAATTACCATAAAATACCAAAATATTTGCTTTACTATCATAGGCATAAAAGACATAGAAAACAAATATTCCTATTTGAGGAGCTGGAATCAGTGAACTTTGGGCATTTTGGCTTTAAGTCTTTAAGCTAAATTAATTTCCAAAACCTTCTGCTCGTGGCTGTAGGCAGTTAATATTGTATTATAAAAAAAAATGTTATTGATGGTAACTTCATCATGTAAATGTTGTTATGTAAAAACACTCCAAGCAAAAAATTGCTTAGCTTTAGATTACATATATAGTATATACTATATATATAAAACAGATAAAGTAAAAAGTGAAATATTCCTGATAAACACTGGGCTTAAAAGGACTTCTAACTGAGATTTAAATAAGGGGGCCTGGCTTTGGGTACTCAAAAGTGTTTTCCACATGTAGCTCTGTATACTCTAGTAAAATTATTCTAAAATGAATTTGAAAAACTAACAGGTTAATAGTGTAGCATGTATGTGATGCTACTGGTCTTCAGTTTGTCAGCACTCGAGCAGCAGGTTTCTGGTATTGAATGCCTATTTTTGGAGACACCTGATTGAGTAAAATTACTGTAGTCTTGTTAAAAAAAAAAGACATTCTTTCACCTTGATGCGCTGTCAGGTGGAAAAGGCCATTGACATTTGCAATAAAAGGCCCATCAGCCATGAAGTGAAGTTCAGATTCAAACATAACCTTTAGAATTCTTTGTGGCCAGAGGTAAATCCTACTGGGTGCACTTTAACCACAATTATTTCTTTTTTGGAACCTCAGCCCATCAGTTTGATCCTGGTTGAGATGTGAAAATGTTTTTTTCTGGAGCTTTCTACTGCATCACATGGTCATCATCAGTGAATGGTGTAAAAGCATAACTAACTACATGATAATTGCTCCACCCACTTATGAAAACTGTGTGAAAGCTTCAAAAAAGCTAGCAAGGTGACCTTGAATTATCATGTCAAAGTATTATTTCTCGGGTCAATACTATACTCTCGGGTTTTATATTTAAAATTGGTATCAGTTGTGTCAACAAGAGATGCAGCATAAGCCTTAACATATAGTATATGTGAGGTTATTTCGGTTTACAACCCTGCTTGTCATACCACATTATACTTAGATAAACTGTCAACAAAAAATAATCAAAAATCGGTTTAGGACAGGTTAAGACAAGCCATCTCATTCAGACTCAAAAGAAGTCAGGGATCCTCTGTTTTAAATGAAGCCCTCATATGATTTGGTCTGATATATTATTAAATTCACATTAAATGTTTAGATAACCTCTCTTCATCGACAGACCTATAACGGTGCTCTATACACAGTTGTATTTGTGATCCTTAGACGGTTTACATTCTTCAAAGACACAATAAATATATTTTTATCTACAAACACATCTCCTTTATCAGCTTTGGTACACTTGCAAAGAACTACAAATGTCTGTGATGTAAAAAACGCAAGACAATGCTTTTGAAAGGTTGCGCAATAACCGATTAATTATGTTACAAGAACAGGAAAGCAGGGACAGCTGCCAACTTTCCCTCCGTGATGAAAACCGTGTTGGCTTCTGCCCTCTGTCTCTCAGCCTCCTCTGTTGTTATTTCCCCTCGTTGTCATTTACACTGTGATGTGTTCCTCACTGCTACTACGTGTCAGTCGTGCCAAGCTCTCCCTGAATTACAAACGGAGATAAGTGAGGGTATCCCATACTTTCTGCTGCGGATATTCAGTGGTGCCTTCCTCCTCCTCCTCCTCCTCCTCCTCCTCCTTCTCCTTCTCCTTCTCCTTCTCCTTCTCCTTCTCCTTCTCCTTCTCCTTCTCCTTCTCCTCCTCCTCCTCCTCCTCCTTCTCCTTCTCCTTCTCCTTCTCCTTCTCCTTCTCCTCCTCCTCAACTGTCTGGTCTGGAGATGGGAATGCCTAGCCTGTTGTTTGGCAGGTTCAAAGCAAAAGCAGCAAGATCAAAGAGTCAACGTGAGTTAATAATGTTTTTCCTGTCAAAGACTCATCTGATCTCTTTTCTTGTCTGCTTACAGTATCTGGACAGAGTATAACAAACAGAAGAGAACGTAGTGGGCTGCTGAAGGAAAATGAGAACATGCAGCAGCAACACTTATGGACAGAAGGGCAGGAGGGCCAGAAGTGGTGGTGGGGTGGGGGTGGGGGGTGCAGCTAAAGAAGAGTAATGATATTACAACTGTCACATCATTTTATAGGATGTATTACCACCTGTCATGCAGCTTTGTCTACATTGCCAAATGTTCAAATATTTGGCAATGCATAGAGAGTTAGTTGCATTGTATAATGAATTTCCCAGCTTGCCTTTCTTTAAGTTCGCCATACATAAAAGAAAACCTTACAACTCAGCTCAAGACAATTCAGTTTCATTTATATAGCCCAACATCTTTACAATCTGTACAACATATGCCATCTTCTATCCTTTTAGACAATTAACAGATAAGTATCATTTTTTTAAATGTCCCATTTTGTAAAAAGTATAAAGTCTTTTTTATTATAAAGCAGGTCGAGACACTTAAAAAGTACTGTAATAAGTATCAAAACAATGCTCAATCCATGAAAGAACGCAGCCCATTTTCAGAAATGGTGCCTTTAAACAAGCCATCAGGAATTATGTACAGATGTGATGTCACAACTATACTATATATATAGGTAGAAAATGCTGCTACAGTGCTGTTACAGTCATTCCCCAGCTGCAATGACGGTGCAGAGACGCTGAGAGCGCAGACGCGGAAGACTTGAAAACGCTGATCAATGAGAGTAGGCTAGTTTTTTTTTAGAAACGTGTTCTAGTAGAAACAAAAAATACAGTATGCATCTGCAAATTAGTATAATATCGGATTGTTAAATACTTTATAAAATGTGCATAGTGTTATATTGTAAAGTCCAACAGTTTAAATCTAGCATAAATCGATAGTACAATATATATAGTACAGTGTAGTACATGTGTGTAAAGAGTGTAAAATACAAAAATAAATCACAAACCAAGAACGATTTTATTTTAAATTATTTGAAGATCCAAAACTTTTCACACATACTGAATATGTTTGGCTAATATTTTGTGGAAAGTGTCCATGACATCAAAGATATGTCCATTTGATGGAATGGTGCAGCTGTTGGGTTTAAATATTAAGAGCTGGAACAATCTGGTACACAGTGCAGTAAATAAGTGTGGCTTCTCATGACTTTTAATGAAAAAAATAATGGAGGAGCGGCATGTTGAGGGTTTTTAAGATGGTTTTCAGTGCATAAGGATGCATTGCAAGCATCCTCAGACAGCCATCTACAACACAACTCAAGCCCACCCCTATGGTGAGACTTGGTCCAGTGGGGAGAGGGATGTGGTTCAACTGTGGCTGGATGGCTGGCTGGTTGGCTGGTCAGGCTACACTGGAATGCAGGGTCTTTTGTTTGTCTGAGAGAGGAGTGGGTCAGGGGAGAATGCCATTGATGATTGCAGAGAGGAAGAAAGAACCTCCAGGAAGTGTTCTCTCTCTCCCCGCTCCCCCACTCTTATTCTCTCTCTCTCGCTCTATCTTTTTCTGTGTGTGAGAACCTTCACCGTGCCGAGCCTCTCTCTCTGAGGCCATGGTCCCCAGGCACAACCGCTGCTTTGTCTTGCCATGTGAACACACACCCCTCCTCAACTGGGTGCCTACATTTGCCAGGGAAACACAGGGCCACTGCTCCTATTCCTATCCACATTGCTGCTCCTGCATGGATGGTGTGTGTGCGTGAATGTGAGTTCTGAATGGTAAATTGTTTTTCATGTGGCACACTCATCTGATAGTTTAGTTTAAACATTTAGCTTACTGATGTTTTGTCAAAAGTTCTTCTTTTTGTTTCTTGGACAGAACCAAAGATTTTTTTTAGACCAAATAAAAATTGTTTTTATTTAAAGAGCATGCCAATGTCTTGCTTTATGATCATCTGAACATGGACTAGAGGGCAAATATCCACCCTCTGCAACATTAACAGCCAGACTAAAAATGGAATAAAGCAGTAAGTGGATAAGAATCTAGCTGGTGGCCCCTTCCGACCAGTGGCTGCCGCCTCCTGTCACATTGCTCATTCCCCTCTGTGTCAGAAGGCTGTGAGGAGCTGCAAATGGCCCTTTCAAAACACACGGCAGCTGGAACACAGGGCAAAGGTGACTGAAGCAGTTGGGGGAGCACA
>NC_048426.1:16220556-16302135 GCF_013103735.1 Etheostoma cragini | reverse complement strand
ATGAGCAGCTGCAACCTCGAGCCCCTGATTCTCCACTGTGCCACCACCATCAAATTCAAAACAGAGTCCGGAGACCCATTTTTTTTTTTTATACAGTGCCTGATAATCTAATCAAATGTGTGACTTTTTCCCCAAAAACATAGTTCACATAAACCAGCATAATTTGTATCTTTAGACAATTTAGGCTTAATAAGTCACAGCCTGGAGCTGGTCTGGTCTGAGAAAACAAAGGCACTGGGTTGTGGTGCAAGGGAATTCCACAACCCAAAGCAGGATTAGGGAGAACAGCCCTTAAAAGTTCCCAATAGTCCAGTGACCCTCCAAATTAACAAAGCAAGATTTATAATTCTCACTTTTGGATACTTTCAATATCAAATATTTGTGACAAAAGGGTTTCTTTAATCCACAGCAGACATTAAAAAACAAAACAAAAAACAGACAGCATTTTGGGAAGCTTGCAAATCTAATTTACATTCTGGATTGAACCTTTCTAAATCACATGGTCTTCAAACAGATCGGAACAGGAAAGGAAAAAGGAGATGGAGTGCGTTTTTAAGTCAAATAACACATGCAACATGCAACTTTAATAATTAGTCTGTCTACTTGAAGTCATATCTTACAAAAGTCTTCAGTTGCTCTATTGTCCCTTCCTCTGCTTTGCGATGGGCTGCTTCCGGATTTATCACACTGTGGGTGCCCCCGTTCATGGGACAGGTGTTTTAATAAGACAGCCAATTGATGTCCCCAGTGTACTCTGCTACTTGCTGCCGCTGTGTGAGTTCACGGAGTAGTACAGAAGTTATTGTGGCCGCGAGATATCGCGAGACTTGTGCCATTATCAACCTGCTTGACACACAGCAGCTCTGAGTGCAGCCTGCCTTGCCAGGGTCGGACTGAAGCTCAAGAAACGACAAGGAGAAGCGAACATCTGGCCGCACATCATGAAAGGACGTGGGAGCTTCTAGAAAAGAACACGACGAACCGGGCAGAAATAAATGTAAGTACAGTGTCTTTGTGCTTTTAAACGGAGGAAGCGAAAGTTAAAAGAGTGTCCCCTCGCCGCTTCGTTCAGCGCAGTTGCTGTGAGTTCCTCTGCTGTTTAAAAGGCTCCTAGCAATGCGTTGCCCAACACGGACATGGAGCTCGGTTTACTGCGTCCTTGGATCTCCTGTATACTCTTTACACTTTTCTTTCTCTTATTAAAATAACTTCTGCGCGCAAAATTCTACGTATGCACATTTTTCTTGACAGCATCAAACTTTAATATTCAGCTCACTCGACTTTTTTTCTTTCCATCTGCCTTTTCTGTTTCGAATGAACTCCTTAAACAAATATTTCACAGTTGTGCGCGTGTGTCGGCTGAGTGCGTAAAACGGCCACAAAGCGTTTTTATTCTCCTCCGCGGTTGTAGGCTGCATTTTTTTTCTTTTCTTCCTTTGGTGATTTATTATCAGATTAAAAGAAGTTCAAAATTCCGTGTAATCTTGTGACAATTATGAATCAATTTTTTCTTTTTTACAAGTTGTGTGTGTGTGTGTGTGTGCGTGCGTGTGTGTATAGGTTAGATCGCCTAGCACAGAGTTAACATATGGCATAAAGAGGAGCACAGCTGGAGGTAGCGTTTCCATTGCGGTGATGTCAGAGCAGCTGACTCCACAGCTTGCAGTGTAATTAGCAAACAGAGCACCAGTTTACTCACTCTGCACTGGTCTTGTTTTTTCACGTTAGCCTCCTTCCCCCGATGGACGAGTGCTATCATTCCCGGTCCCGCCTGTCTGTTCTGTAAACACCGCTGTTTTCGCGTGCGATTGGGAACGCGCCTGTGCGTCGCTCATCGCAAATTTGGGAAGCTCAAGAAGTAGGCTGACTTATAGCTTACAAACCCGGAATACTTCGGATCATTTGGAGAGTGGATCAGTTTACACCGTAATACATGGGTGGGTGAGCGCAGCGTAGCTTATCCTGCACCACTGGAAAGAATGTGGGACTTATGTTCTCAAGTTGGATAAAGTTATTGCTGTAGACCTTTAGGGGAATTCATTCTTTCTGAATAAAGATTTGTATTTGGGAATTATTTCACGAACTTGTTTTTTTTTATTGTCTTGCTGCCTTTATGTTTGCTCATACTTTTAAAATGATTTGACTTCTGAGTCTTGAGTCTTTTCCTCACATTGTCTTTGCTTTTGGTTACTTTGTATCTGTCTCTGTTATGCGACGGCAGGTCCACTTTGCCTTCTAAATGGCTTCATTTCGTTTATCCAGTATCCTGTTTTTCCTGTTTTTCGTCAGGTTATGAAGGAAGAATGGAGTTCCCAGACCATAGCCGCCAGTTGCTGCAGTGTCTGAGTCAGCAGCGTCATCAAGGTTTCCTCTGTGACTGCACTGTTCTTGTCGGGGAGGCTCGATTCAAAGCGCACAGAGCCGTGCTGGCCTCCTGCAGCATGTACTTCCATCTCTTCTACAGGGACCAGCTGGACAAAAGGGACGTTGTGCATCTCAACAGTGACATTGTGACAGCCCCGGCTTTCAGTCTGCTCCTTGAATTTATGTATGAGGGGAAGTTGGAATTCAGCTCTCTCCCGGTGGAGGATGTCCTGGCAGCAGCCAGTTACCTCCACATGTATGATATAGTGAAAGTGTGTAAAGGCAAGCTTAAAGATAAGGAACTCTCCTCTCTGGATGAAAAGATAAGTGAGGGATTGGGACTCGGCGGTCTGGATAGAGAAAATTCCTTCGAAGACGAGCTGCACAGTAAGCAGCTCATCCGGCGACACACACAGTCTCTGGGGCTTCACAGAGCCCCCCCGGCAGACGAGTTTGACACGGACAACAGCGAAGTCAGGCTGGCTGTCACAGATTGTGATAGGTCTGCATGGAGCAGGCAGAAGGCAAACGGTCACTCTGGCAGGTCCCCGGACCTTGTAGGTGTCAATTATTTGTCAGTAGAGGCCGAGCCCTGTGTCCAAACAGCTGGAAAAACAAAAGCTGATGTCAGTAGTTCCACCGTATCGCTGTCCCAGAGGTCCCGGGCTTCAGATGACATGGACTGTGCACTGGATTTGTCTTTCAAGCCTCTGTCTAGCAGAGATCCCTTACACCCCTCCTACGTCTCGGGACAGCTGGCCCTCGACAGCCAGCAGCAGGGCACTGAGCCACTTGTTAAAGACGAACACGACTTGCTGTCAGAGCAGGAGGACAGTGAGCCGATGAGCCCTGAGAGCCAGCGCTTTGGGAATAGTGCCAGGAGCTCAGTGGTGACAGGGTTCGCTGCCCTCTTCCCAGGCAACAACGGCTCCACAGCCGCCCTGCTCTCCCAGGAGGAGGACCTGATGGACGAGGAGGGGGAGGCCTGCAGAGGGAGGGAGGGCGCCCCAGGCAGGGAGGTAGAGGAGAGGAGGGGTAGGCTGCTGGGGGACAGCGAGGAGGAGGAGGAGGATGACTTGGCCTCTTCAGACATCTCCACCTCCAGCGGGGTGCTCCTGCCCCCGGGGCAACAGGTGTGCGTGTGCCCCCTCTGCAGTAAAGTCTTCCCCAGCCCCCATGTGCTGCAACTGCACCTCAGCTCACACTTCCGTGAGAAGGACGGCGCTCGCTCCAAGTTGTCGCCCGACGGCTCGGTCCCCACCTGCATGCAGTGCAACAAGACCTTCTCTTGCATGTACACCCTCAAGCGTCACGAGCGCACACACTCTGGCGAAAAGCCATACACCTGTGGCCAGTGTGGCAAGAGCTTCCAGTACTCTCATAACTTGAGTCGGCACGCTGTAGTTCACACACGCGAGAAGCCTCACGCTTGTAAGTGGTGTGAACGGCGCTTCACCCAGTCTGGGGACCTCTACCGCCACATCAGGAAGTTTCACTGTGGCCTTGTCAAGACTCTTGCCATTGGATGAAACACTTCTCACCAGTGCCACGACACAAGGCCGAATGTCGTTTCATACACTGAAAACTACTACTGAACACTTTCCCCCATTAGTACACACATGTTGGAAGTTTGTCGAAGATGTTCATGGGATTCTACCCCATGTGGCATTTCTCAAGTTGAAGATGTAGCAATGTTAAAACTGGAGTTGTTTTCTGTGTCACAGGCATACATGATGGTCAGAAGCAGACAGTTGAAGGTGCACAGGCTGTTCATATAAACATGGGTGCTGTGAAACCCAAGCTGGATCTGTGTGGATGAAGGTGAACAAATCAGATGATGCACTTGTTTGTTTCTCTTTTGTTTTTCAATCTGTTGAGTTAATTTAAGGAGTATATTTGCAGAAAGAAAAGCGTCCTATGTTCATACCCTATGGGCAAATGGATGCTAGCTAATGCTAACACATGTTAATACAATCGTCAGAGTGAGTGAGCCTTTTATTTGTGCACATGGGAGATCAGAACCGTCCGCAAGTAGCAATATATGATTTTTAACTCTTACATTATCATTATTATTATTATTATTATTATTATTATTATTATAATTATTATTTATTTTTTGGGATTTGTTTAGTCCTTAACAAGTAAACTACTATAAGGCAGCAAAACTAATGAAGTTTGACTACTGGAAGTATAACTATTGTTTTTGATGGAAATAGAATTTTTGTTTGGTTGAAATGAAGTTGGTTAGTTTTTATGTTGTTTATAACAAGAGGCAAGCAGACCATCATATCACCATATTTCCTTTCTCTTTTTATTCATTGGGGTGAGATACCAGCTGTTTAGTTTCTAATGTATGTGAGCACATATCGCTGGAACGGCCTTCTAATTTACTACTTAAAATAAGTTGTATAATCAGAGGAAGGATGGAGAGTACTTAAAAGCTAATGCCTGTAACACTGGTGCCTACTAAAATGCTTATCACTTCACCTAGTGTACTTACTTATACAAGAATGAGATATATCACTTTGCCTTCTTGTAAAGTTCTGTCAGTTTTCAGGCCTTTAAAAAAAATATAATCTGGAGTACACGCCACATACCAGGTGGTAACAAAGGTAATTGTCTACTGTGGAATGCCAATTGATCCATAAGCGACCTTAGTTAAGTCATTTACAAGAATGTAATAAAAATGCGTAAATCAAATTAAATAGTCATTGACTTGTTGGGTTAAAAGAAAAACGGTTGCAAGTAAATTACCTTGTTATTCCCTGGTATGGCGTACAGGGTACACTGACATGGTGTTAAGGGCAAACCCCTTAGCAGGCAGGCAGGGAGGGAGGGAGACAGGTGGATATTCAGTTCTTTGTTGGTGTCATCAAAGCTGTGCTCCAAGTGCCATTCAGCTGAATCTACTGACTTTTCATTCTTTGAATTAACCTTTTCACTTCCTAATATCTTCTCACTGTACGTGTGTACATTACTACTGATGGAGCTGGAGCCTTTAGAGATGCTTCTCCTTGAAAGAATCTTTGGGCAGGAAATGGATTTCTTCCCTCTGTTCACATAGATGCTATCTGGATTCTTAGCAGGGGACGTATTTGTCTAATTCTGTCCTGAGAAGACTTGACCAGAATTTATTTATTAGTTTGACTTGGTTCAGGGTTAACTGTAGGTGTACTTCTTATTTCTGAAAGCTTGAAAGACGCCACGTTTTGCCTAGCAATCTTGGTACTTATTAACTGGTATTAGGGCTGTCTGTTCATTTTCTCTGTGCAAATCGAGATAATGTAATGGTATTTTAATATACCGTGTAGAAATCTCTGCGGAGTGTTCAAGATTTGTCACATGGAACATAGAGAAGCACTTGTTTTAAGCATGCATATAGTTTCAACACTATTGTCTAGGCTGCTATTTCTTACTATATGTATATTTAATGTAAATATATATTCTATTTATCAAACTGTTTTTTTTTCCCGTGTTACATGTGTAAGGTGGAGAGAGTCAGGTGTCTTATCCAGACTGCAGTCTCTTAAATTGTCACGTCTTCCCTAAGGAGTTTGGTTCCTTCTCCGTATTCAAGAATGGATAAGACTCCAAATAAGAACTGTTAAAACGCTAGTGGCGCTCTGACTGCTGTTCTGCCACAGGAAACAGTTGTTCACAAGCACAGCCACACTGATACGGCATTGGCTACCTATAGAAAGGAGACAATACAGTCATTGTCCCCCCCCCCCCCCTCACCACCACCACCAAATCCCAGGTAATTCTTAAGGGATCACTGTGTATCTCTGTGCGAGTTGTGGGGAGAAAAGGCAGCCCAAGTCTCTCTTTGCACTTTTCTGTATTGAATGGAGCCATTGGAATGTGAGAAATGTATTTAGCAAACGGAGACCAAGGACACTGTAAACAGGTGTATTGTGTTGGAGGCATCAAAAGAACAGCCCCCCCCCCCCCCCCATCCCAGCATGCAGTAGATAAATGCTTCATTGTTGTTCCTCTACAAGGAGGAGTTACCACAGTGATTTGATTGCACAACCATCAGGAGAATATCAGAATTATCAGAGAATTGTTTTCCAAGTGCTAGATTTAAAAAGACTAACAATACGTCTGACCGTACAGGTCAAATGTAAGTGCTGACTACCTATCCATTTCCATCCATCATTTGCAACGGTTGGTCAACATTTCTAAAGGAGCCCAAGTCGGGAACGAGTCAAAAGCATTTCTCTGAGAATTACCGCAATCTGTTTCCATTCTACTCCCTCAGCTGCAGTCAGCGATGGGGCTTGAATGAACAAGGCTTGTGTGTTACTTTACAAGAAATGTGATCTGGCTGTTGCACTAACACTCGTGCCGTTCGCATACCCTGAGAGTTTAATCACTTCAGTAAGAACAAGAAATGTCAGATACATAGCTGTTGTGTAGTGTTAATAATGTCTATTTCAATCAGAACACAGGAATGTAGATTTTGTCACTGTCACACTGATTTTTTTAAGGAACATTTCTTATATGGTGCAAGTTAAATAGCTTGATTCTTTAATGTACATGTGTACAGAGGTAGAAAAACTAACGATATGTGAAGAATTTCTTTTCTTTTTATTGTTTACCATCTTTATTTATACCTCCAGAATGATCACCAAATGTGCCTTGTAGACACGACTAGGTGTTGCATCTGGAGAAGCCCTTTTTCTATATTGTACATTTTTGCCCTTGTCTGCGGCGGTAAAGTTCATATCACAGCAACAAAAACCCATTGGAAGTGGTGTTCCTGTCTTTCTATCATGTCAAAAATCTGAGTAAAAACAATTTCAAGTCCATTTATTCTTTGCTGCTTTGCAAGAGATTACATTTGAGATTTATTTGACCATTTTTGTGAATAAATCTGTATGTGTTGAACTGAAGACATGCATTTTTGTGATTTGGCTTTTAGTAGCCAATACTACTGGGAACTAACAGTCTGTTTATTTCGTATATGTCACTGTTGAATGTGAAACACTTGAGATTTTGACTGTTGACTTCTATGGAAACGGCGCTACTCTTGATTGAGGGCTATGTTTGCCTAACTCATGCTGTATGTATGTAATCTAAAAAAAATTACTTTACCAATACTGGAATTTTGTCCACTGCAGGTTACAACTGTGAAATTGCGTATAATCATGAGAAATATTTATTATGACATTTGCTTCTTGTGCAACGTTTGACCATCTGTTTTAATTTGGTAAAGAAAAAAGCTTCTAAATGTCAAACGAAAGTCTTTTTCATAGAATTTGTAGAAGTGCCATTAGAATTTAATATAATTTTTTAATAAAGGTATATTTTATAGTAATCAATTGCTTCAGTGTTAGTGGTGTAGAGATTAGAGGACAATCTTTATGCAGAATTGACATTGGTTAGATACTGAGGCAATTTACTCTTGATCTATAACTGTATGTGCATTTTCTTTGTTTGCGCTTTTGGAGTGTGCTTGTGTGCGTGTGCTGTGGAAATGTGACAATCTTGATTTAGATCTTTCTTAAGATTATGCATAGAATTAAATGGAACAACTTTCTCTCTTTGTGTGGATTTTTATTTATTTACTAATCACCAATTTGCACTGCCAATTTGCCAGTTTGCACTCACACTAGTTTTCACACCAGTCCATGGATCAATTTTAGACAAAATACTTTAAGCAGAGGATGAGCCTTGAATTTAATAAGTAAAGTCAAAGTAGACTGATTCACGAACGATGACACTCAGCAGCAACAATCGGCCAGATAGTGTGTGTGTGTGTGTGTGTGTGGGCAGCACTGCAATGTGTACAGCGACAACAGAAAGTGATAATACGGCTGGTCATACAGGTCCTATCCCTCTGAAACCATAAACTCAGCTCAAGGACAGAGCAATTTCAAGCTGGGCTCCTATTGTTCCTGACCTGTTGCCAATACACTCCAAAAGAGATAAACCTGAGATGCCAAAGCCAGCTGACTTTGTTCTGTAATTAGTACTAAAACTTAACTTGATTATGTCTTCTACACACTCTCACTCACACACACACACATCTATTTGTAAGTAAACAAACCTACCAAATGTGTCTACTTGAGGGATTCATGCCCATTCACTGGACATTTTCAATCGCGAGAACTTTTAATTATTTCCCCGCTGCACCATGAAAGAAATCCAGCTGCTCTGCTACGTGATCCCAACGGGGACGTGCTCGGGTTCCCACCACCCTCCCCCCAATCCCAGCTCGACCCTTCTGGGAACGCCATATAGACAAGGGCTGCATCCAACTGCCCCTGCCCCCATTTATCCTACCACCAGCCCCACAGCCCCCAAAACCACGGCCCCAAACCTCGGCCTCATCCCGCCACTCTATTGTGTGCGTGGGTAGTAGCTCAGCCAGGCTATTGTCTGGCCCAGCTCCACAGCACGTACTTTATGCACAAACAGACGACACAGCGGCGCTAGCCAGGCAGCTCCAACATAAAGAAAACAATGTCCTCCCAAGATCATTCATAAACACACAGAACAGCCCCAACCCGCTCACAGTAAATAAGGGCCCTCTGCAATGCTGTGGCCACCTCGCACTGTAAACATCCACAGCAGCAGGCCTCAGAGCACTCGCTGGCACCAACAGCTCACATCTGCCTAACGGGATCCAGGGCTTAGACTGCATGGTGTGTGTGCTTTTCTTATGGATCCAAACCTTCGCATGGAAAGTAGGGGCCATGTGATAGGGCTTAGCTGCAGGGTGACGAGCTGCGATATGTGCAGTGTAACTGGATGGTGTAATAAAACATTCCACTAAGAGGCTCAAAGCCTGGCTCATTTGGCGGTGAGTGGTTTTGTGTGTGTGTGTGTGTGTGAGCGTTTAGAGGTACTTGAGAGAAGTTGAGAGGAAAGTTGTAAGTGTCCACCACCTCAACAAGGCCAGCGGTGGGAGCCCTTGACCTCTGAAGGGACGGACTGCCAGGGACAGCTGGTGTGGCCTCTGTTTATTTATTTATTTCTTAACAAAAGACAGGTGGTCACACTTGAAAAGGGCACACAAACAGTCACACATGCACTTGTGTACAGACAATGAGCACACGCACACACACATACACACGCATGGGTAGTTTTCTTTTTCTCTCTCTGTATGAAAACGCATGCATATGGTTATCATCCACTTAATTTTGAAGGAGCAATTCTTTTGACTTTCAGAAAATCAGATTATGCCCAAGAATAAAGAATAGTAACTAAATTCCCAATTAATAATATTAGTGTGGTGTAAAATAAAAACAACCTCAATATGTGACCATAATGGCAAACTTGTAAGGCTGCGTTCACATTTGAAGCAGTTCTTAATCACAATCTAAAGCTACAATCAATTGCTACAAGTGCATAAATACATATCAACTAGTGCCCTCACACTGGGTTTGCCTTTTTTGGAGTGGCTCGCCCTAACAGTGCCAAGACAGTGTGTCCTTGGTCCACTATACAGCTGTCACTTACTCACACTCGTTGACGCATATTTATAGCAGCAGCATCACTGGGCTTGACACTCGCCCCACTCAGACCACAGCTGGTCCCCACAAGAATGGGTGAAAGACAAAGCCACGTGCTCCCGCTGGCCGACTGCAGTTGGTCCTGTCTGGAGCGCCGTGGGTGATTATGTGGCCCCCTTCTCCTCACAGACACCCAGCCCATACATGCACCAGGGAGAAGATGAGGACCATTCGTGGGAGGGCAGCACACCGTGACCTTTTAAGATTTTTTCTTTCTTTGAATGTCACGGATGGGGATGTGCTGAAAACCTTGACAGCTGTGCTTTGTTGTTTTTGAAGGTACGTAAACACATCATTATGGAGTTAACAGAGAGCAGGGAGGGGAACCTGAACATCTGCATTCTTCCCTCAAATAAGTTAACAATGAATATGGTAAATGTTTTGGATGACAGATGGGTGAATCATGTCTAAACCACTTCTGTAAGGTTCTGTATCTGAAGTCCAAGTGAATTTTTTTTTTTTTAACAACTTATTTTTCAGATTTGGGAGGCATACAAGACAGGGGATACCTGTATCACGAATACCTTTTCTTTAAATATTGAGACAATAGCCGAGATTAAACTGAGTGAATGGGGAATGAATTACAAGACCGAGTTCTTTGCAGACACCATTTTCTCTGCATGATGTACGTTGCTCCCCTTTCTTCTAGATACAACGGTACTAAAGGGAGGTCCCATGCAATAATGCATCACAGGAAATTGGCTAAAACAACTAGATAATGAAGTGACTTTCTGATGGTCGACAAAGGGCTTTAAAACAGCGTTACTCGGCTGGTAAGACAAACTCATCACCCGGTTCAAACAGGACCAGAGGGAGGCTCAGTCTGACTCTGGAGGAGAGAATACAGGTGACTAGGTGGTCAGTTCTCAGTCTAACCGTAACCATGTGTCCACGCACAAAATGTTTGACAAACTTACAAAACAATACATTAAAAGTGCCTGTCTTGGCTCTACCTCAAAGTTATTATCAGCTGCACATCTTAGAATTCTGAATTATGTCAGAAACAATGGATCATTTCAAACCTTCACTGGTAATTTCAACATATACTGTACGTATAATACACTTATTGGAAATGTGTTGGGTTACTTGTTGATCTGATATATTTCATAAAAAAAGTACATTCCTACATTTGAGAAGTAACTTTACTCAAACCCATTGTGAAAAAGGCTAAAACCCCATCCTCTAGCTTTAGAATAGACTTCTACCTAGATTTTCAGGATGTAATGATTGCTTTATCTTCGAAGCAAAAAGTCTTCTGTACTAGTGTTTAATGTCCACTTGTGAGTTCCTTAAAGCTTTATCATGAAATGTGCAGACCACTTGACGCCTTTGCCCGCCAGCAGCTGTCTGTTCATTCAGCCAGAAATCAAGCAGTGCCCTCGAACACCAACTGCAGAGATCCCCAAAGACTGGAGCCACAACTGGCCTGCTGAGCATTGGATGGGACTCAACAGCTCATGGGCTCACTAGCAGTAAGCTCCAGGAAATGCACTCATCCAATCAAACATCTTTAACAAAATGTCATGCGATTGATTTCTATAAAAGCAGTGTTCAGGACATCTGCCACCAAGAACAAGTACTCACAGTGTACAATACCTGACCCTAACAGCAGTCATCAGTGCTGGAGCCAACACAAAGTGATGACTGCCCCTCAAGGTCACATCCAGAGGGGATGATTGTGATCAAACAAAAACCCTGCTACAGTTCAACCTCTGGGTCTGTCTTAATAAATACATTTGATAGCAGATTCTCAAGGTCAGTTGGGACATGTTGAATTGGAATATAATTTATTGCCAGGCAAAACTTTCACTTTTAACCAATTGGCTGAAAATATGCTTCTTTAGCATAGCGATAAATGTGTTCATCCAGCGAGGAAGCAGGGTTTATGCATTACCCCGAACATGACCCAGTCTGAAAACAACTCATCCTTCAGCTGATTCCCTGAAGTGTGCTGCCACCTGCTGAGGTCAGTTGGTTGGGTAACTTCAAGCTAATTGGCTGATTTTTTCCCCCTCTTCTTTTGTTTAGACATCCACTTTGTTTCTTGCATTAATCAACAATTACCTTACTGTGCCCCTACAGATCACAACATTCAACTTTATACAAAATTGTTTAAGTTTATTTCAGTCACTTTTGGAATGCAATACATATATACAAGAAAACATTTGGATTACATAAAAAAGAAAATCATAAGTATAAAACGCAGTCTTAGGAATATCATGTGAAGCAACTACATGTGTTAGAGGATAAACTCCTGATCACTCCGTTGGTCACTTTACGTCGAGCAACTGCAGCACAGTACTTCATCATATTGTCCGCTGTAACTGTGAATTAAAGAAAAAAGTTACATTAATTTAGCAAATACTTCTCAAAAACATCTTTCTCAGCATACTACTCAAATTGTGAACAGTTTGAGTTTTATTGTCTTGTTGAATGAAGTGGAAAGAATATTGAACCATTTCTTAAAGAGGCCTTATTCACATCCAGCCAGGAGGTCGCAAGGCGAAAACTCGAGTCATCAGTCATTTGCTTTGGGATTTTCCAAGTGACACCTGATTAACCGCACAATGTCTGAGTTTAAAGGGATCTAAGGATACTTTACGAAGACTTGAAAAGAAAAACACTGCAGCTGAATTCCAGCTAGGGATGCATTGAAATGTCATTAAGACCAATATTTTCCTGCCTACATTAGCCGATAGATATTGCATTTTAATGACACAATAACACAAATGCAAGTCTGAAAACAAAAAAAAAAAAAAATGGATTGACATAGAAATTCTTAAGCTGCTAAACGTATTTTCACCATGATATGACAGCCGCATGGAAACCATGATGGAGGATAACTCAAACACCAAGTCAGAGTCGACTGATTAACTTATAGCCAAAAAACTCTGCATTGTTGTCGTTTGGAAACCTGTTGGCTTCAGAAAAGATCCTTTAGAATGTTATTAATTGTTTAATCTATTGTTATCAAAGTAGAATGTGCTATTAAATCGTGTTTGGATTTCAAGTCATATCGTGTTGCCCTAGTTATGTATAAATGTGTACACTGTATTGTATAGTGTACAAAGGCACAATGTCTTTGCCTTAGTATGTGAGTGAACTGATAGAAAAGGAAATCCAATTTGGACTTACTCTACGATGGTGCAGACAGAGCAGCAGAGGCTGGAGCAGCTGGAGCACTGCCGAGTACAGGAGGAACAGGCTCGACGGTCGCATTGGGAGCATAGTGTCCTGGACCCCTGGTTCTTCTGACACACACAGCAGCCTGTAGGAGCCCCTGGTGCACCTAGATAAAAAGCAAACATCGATATAGCACACCAGGTGAGTATTTGGCTTAAAAAAAAAAAAAAAAAGTAACCAAACCGAGCATCTAAATCTGTGACAACCCTGACACCTGCTGGTGAAACATATACACTGAAGTAATAATCCACTTTTGGCCTTTGAGTATAGTGACCTCTTGTAATCTAAAAGACAAAAAAGATCCTGTAATTGCAGTTGAGAAGTGATCTCTCTTTGCTCCAGTTCTGATAAACACACCGTGTGTATGTGCTTTGCGGCCCTCAGTACTCAATGATTGTGTTTCAGATCCTTATTACAGGGTAAAATAGGGAAATTTGACATCATAAAATTCAGCATGTGTTTCGGTGGTCATTAAACGCTAACTATAGTTTTTTACCCAACCCTATTATCTTAGGTTTGTGACTAAGGGAATAAGAATCTTTGAAATTGGTCCAGTATTAAGCAAGATCACTGCAGTGAAACAAGCTACAATGTATATTAACGGGCAATTGTCCAACAGGTGTTTACATTCCAAAAAGTGCTTTGTTTTGTAACAGACAGGCTCAGATCAATATTCCAAGTATCTGATAACTTTATGGAAACGATTTCTAAAGGAGACCCATGAAATTACATTTGCTAATCCCACCAGACTCTGTGTAAATAAACAGTAATTTTAGCATCTTAAAATACACTTAAAGTTGACCGAAACAAAATCAAACTTTGAAAAGACGTTCTGTGTCCATCACGACTTTAGCCTTTGTTGAAATAAACAATTAGTATATTGATTTACATGTGAAAATATGTTGGCTTTACATATGCTATAAAATGATAGTTTTTTTGTTTTTGTTTTTGAAGAGTCTAGTGGGTTTACTTCACCTTAGAGCCGTTTCTGGTTAAAACAGAAATGTTCAAAGAGGTTTTAAAGGGTTCTCTGAAGGGATCCTTAAAGCAATGTTGTCAGTCACTTAGAATGTAAATCTGACTCTGTCAGTGGCAAAATGAGCACTTTTGTGAAGGTAAATACAAGTTGGACAATTACCCTATTAATTAACATTATAGCTTGTTTTGCCACTGCACCGAGCTCTCTTAATACTGGACTGAAATTGTTGTTTCCATGAGTCACAGACACAAAAACATAGGAAAATAGGGTCTAGGTTGAAATTGTTTAAGATTGGATCAAATGTAAACCTATCTTTAATTGATAATGCACCTTCAGTTTTGGATTTTGTAAAGGTCTTGTTTAGAGAGGTCCAGTGAGTGCTTCGGGTACTCTAAAGGATCCACATTTATAGACCTTTTTCACAGGAGACATGTTGACTTCTCATAGTAGGAAAAGCACAGCTGAAATTGGTAACCTTAACGATGGTTCAAGCTATTGCAGTGCGTCAGCATACACACTACTAGGGCCTCTCAAGTGGAATGCAGCCATCATAAAATGTTTAATATATTTGTGCTTTTCCTTCCATGACGAAGTCTGCCCTATTGATTGCCTTTAGTATAATTTGGATGACCATGGTACTGCTCTGCTTACATCACTAGATGTCACTATTCTTACATCATTTTAGACTATTTCAGTGTCAATTCACCAATGTTATCTGTTTCAATGATTAATGTCTGCCCTGTCATAGACTGTGGACCTTGTCCAAATTGATTTTGCACATTACCACATCAGATTACACTACTAAGACCCACCCTGCATAGCAGCCCGATTGGTTGATGTTAGACATTGACCTCGAGTGGTTATGTGCAGGATAGCCCATTGGTCAGGGGACAGGACCTGAACAATTCAGGTTCCGGTATGTTGCACAAGCATAGCTGTCTGGCCAATCCTAGCGCTTGGTTGCTATGCAGGGCGGGTCTTGGTAGTGCAGGGCATACAAAGAGAGCCAGTGGGATTCATAATAACTTGTTACAGTGAGGTACCTATATGACTAGGTTTGTACAGTGAACTCATTGTCTTGTTCAAGAAAACAGTTTGAGATGATTTAAGCTTTATAAGAGATTAGCTTATTGGAAGTAGCAATTAGAAGATGCACTGAGGTCATAAAGGGAAGGATATGGTCACCAATAATACTCCGGTAGGCTGTGGTGTTTAAACAACGCTCAAATGGCAGTAAGAGGCCTAAAGAGAAAACATCCCCCCCCACACATTACCCCATGCCAACAGCAGCCTGAACCGTAATTACAAGGCGGGATGGATCCACCAAAGTCTGACCCTATCATCCTCAAGTTCAAAGTACCTTAAGTCACCCTTCTAATGCTTGGTTTCAACTTCCAACAGGTCACCCTGACGATGTCTACATGCCTAAAGGCATCGAGTTGCTGGCAATGATATTGGCTGTTTAAATATTTGCGTTTATGGGAAGCTTGACAAGTGTGCCAAATATATTCCCTCTATACCCTTCTTGAAATAGATGGATGAATGCTTGGCTGGCCACGGTGATTGCTGAAGAGGCCACATGCATCCTTTTATTTGACACATCAGAATAGATTTGTGTTGTCTTGCCATTCCAGAGTGTGACAACATATATTTTTCTCAAAATATATCTTGAGTTTAACTTGGTCATCCTTTCACCTGCCTATCAGTTCAGGCTCACCTTGTATAGCGTCTGCTCTTGTCAATCTGCCATCATTTCCAATCAGTGTCTGTCCTCTCAGCAGTGTCTGGCTGCATGCAGGTGTCTCAAAAAGTCCAATGGGCTGCGGGTCGCTGCATGTCTCCTCTCCAGTCCATATTTTACCCACCACAGACTTCGCACCACTGAAGAGCAAGTTCTTTGTCTTTGCTATAAGAAACAAATCACGTTTGTTGTTTAATGGTATAGCAACTAAACCAAGAAGTCGTACCGTAAGTTTTTTAATGCCAAAAGGCCCAACTTATAGGCCATACACTAAGTATTGTAAACTACTAATCTTTACAGGCACATGAACAAATGCACTAAAAAGTGACCACTGCAACCGTGTTATGGTTGTGTCAGAGTGGGTTGTAGCCAACGAGTGCAACGCAAGCAAACACAACTGACGTTAGCAAAAGTTAGCATTAGCGTAGCCTTCTTACCGTAGATTTCTTGCCTGTATTTGTTGCCAAACACACCATAATTATTCAGCTCCTGTTGTCCAACATGTATTTTGTATTGGGAAGAGAAGGTTTCCGGAAAAGGACAAGCGCGTTTCGTCATTTTAACAGCTAAAAAGTCCCGCTGTACTACTATGGATTAAACACTTGTTTGTTGCGGGAAAATTGTAATGGAGACAGCAATGAGCCAATCACACACATCCTTTATTGTCACATGAAAGCTCAGAGCCTATCCGACAACTGCTCTGCTGCCACGTGATGTTTGGTTCTAAATTGACCACCGTGCTGCATTCACGGGCTGCCGCAAATTCCACATATCCTGGTTTAAATTAAGAAGAATGACTAGCTGAAAATTGGTGTCCCAATACACACAACTCTAACAGTGTGTGGTTTACGGATTTTTACATCACCTGATATATTTTCCCATGAATCTATTAACATTTATTTGAAAGCATTTGTGCTGGTTTAATTTAGGATATAGCTATAGATTGAGTTACCCAATAATTAAATCAAACAATTGTAATAAAAAAGAACAAGAATATTTGACTGCAACACAACAACCATAGCCAACACTGCTTAAAGGTGTTTATTAACTAATGAGGAGAAAATCATTGTAGATGATGAAAAGATGACACATTGTCAATGCTTCCGTCAAGAAGGGATGAAGGTTTCCCTTTAGAACATCTGGATCATGCACTCTCTGGATTTTCCAACGCCAACCCATTTGACTAAAGAGAGACAAAGAAAAAGAGAGAAAGATTAGAAAAATTGATAAAACTTTAGAAGTAATATCTATCCATATGGGTAAAAGGCTATTTTTTAATACCCCGGGCCATCTGACAGGATGTAAGCTGTTTCTGCATTACTATTTATATTGATTTGGAGGCCTTTAGGGAACGTGTCAATAATAGTTCTCTGAATTCTTTTATATTCATTTGTGTGCTCTGCAAATTAAGATTTGTAAGTTTATTTGGTGTCAAACATACTGGGAACTCCAATGTGGTTCTCAATGAAGCGGATGTAGTTTTGTGCCTTGGCCGGGAGGTCGTTCCACTTCCTGGCTGCAGACGTGTCCGTCTTCCAACCAGGGAAGGTCTCATACTCAACCTCCACTTTGTGCAAAACGTCCATGTTTGCTATGGATTCAAAAAAACATATACCAATCTTAACTAAACGTTATCTGTCATCAAAGAATTAGATGAGTTTGTGGGTCTTACGGCTTTTTGTTGTTATTGCATTACCTGGGAAATGGGGAATTCTTTTTCCGTTGAGTTTGTAAGCGACGCCAACTTTAATTTCATCCAGCACATCCAGAATGTCCAGTTTTGTCAGAGCAATGCTGTTGGATAAATATGCAAAAGGGTTTAACATGTGCTGTTTAATATCATTATGATGTGATTTATGATTGTATTATGTTGGAGAAAAAAAAACTTATGCTTTAAGGGTAAATGTGCTTGAATATTCAAACATAACAACCATAAAACAGCTGGTGATTTGCTTAAACTGTTCTAGCCACTCACGCAGTGAAGCCATTAATCATATGAGCGTATCTGATAATGACAAGATCCAACCAGCCGCAACGCCGCTTTCTTCCTGTGGTTACACCCACCTCATGACCCCTGGTCTGCAGCAGCTCTCCTACTGCCTGTGGTAAACAGTGGGAAAAAACAGCCTTCATGTTACTTTATTATTCACGAACTTCAAATTCTACAGACACCTATAAATGTGCAATCACTGCACTAGTTATAAACACAGCTGAATACAATAAAACATTACGTGGGCTGGGTAGATTGACTTTTAACATCTTGACCTATGTCCCTATGCTCAGCTCCCGTGACAAGTAATATAACCCTGGCTCACACAGTAAATATATCCTGAACCCAGACCCTGGTCCTAAATTTATCCCTGTGTGAATGTGAGACCGGAATAGGAGGTAAAGAGTGTTTGAGTCCGTCTCTCACAAGTCTGACAGCTGCACTCGGCCAGGGAACACCCAGTCCCCCCTCTTCTCCACCAGCCCTGCTGCCTGTGTGCATGATCCCAAACAAACTGTACATGTAAACTTCTACATCAGTGAGTTACATAACACGTCATGTGTCTGTTCTTCATACAATATGAAGGCCAAAATTGCAAAGACGCTACAACATCTACATGTCCAGCAATCTTAGTATTTTCCTTAAGTAACATCAATCTTTTACATTGAGTTGTTCTGTTGGGAAGGCTCCAATTCCCACTCTGGTAGTGTAGGCCTTTGATACACCAAACACATCACCAATATTCAACGGGGGGATGCCAAGTCCAGTGCACGCCCCTCCCACAGTGCAGTTTGATGATGTCACAAAAGGATATGTGCCTGAAGAGAAAAAGGGAAAGGTGACAATAGCACTGACTCCTTCTCAGATCCGTGAACAAAAACACATGCTTTTAAAAAATCTATTTTTATTGCTGCTGACCGTACCAAAGTCTATGTCCAGGAGAGCCGCATTGGCCCCTTCAACCAAGATTTTCTTTGGAGATCCATGAAGAGCTTCGTACATGTAATAGACCCCGTCTCTCACCATCGGCCGCAATCTCTCAGCGTATTCCTGCGCCAAACAGGGAAAACAGAATTATATATGGTTTAATGGAGGTTATGATAATAATTCCTCACTGTTTCATCAATACCTACCTTGAGCTTTTTCAGTTGGTCCTCAACATCAACTGTCAAGGCTGGATACATGGATTGAAACTGGTGGACAAGGTTCTTGAATCTGAAAGGAAATCATAAATCATGTCCCAACTGTACGTTATAGTATTGGTGTCGGTGCTGGGCATAGTCCCATGATACCTACCTCGTAGAGAAGTCCTTAAAGTCTCCCAGGAGGTCACACACACGTAGGCCGGTGCGAGATGCTTTGCTGGAGTACGCAGGTCCAATGCCCTTCTTTGTTGTTCCGATGCTGTTATGATGAAACAAAAGCCAAAGTAAGTGATGTAAAAAAAATGAATGGAATTAAAGTAGATGAGTGTGTTCTGTCTGTAATATACTGTGGCGTAGTATCTTTTGGCAAAGTGTTGGCAGGGCTGTCCTCCCCTATCCTTACTTCTTTCCTTCTTGTGCTTGTCTCTCAGTTTCCTGTAAGCCATCGACAACCTGGTGGAAATCAAACACTGCGGAGAGAAAGCAAACAAGGCCTCGCGCGCTTAGGCTGTACTTATTTGAATGAAGTAAACCTCTGTAAACCATTGATTATACTGTACATACCAAGGTGAGCTCTGTCTGAGACAATTAGTCTTTTTTCCCAGCCTTTCAGACCTGGTTAGAAAATACATATTACATCTAGCGTGAGTAGATACTAATGTTAATTTACACTAGTGCATTGAGTGTGAAGTTCATTCTTTTTCAAAATACCTTTCTTTTCATTTTTATCGCCTTCTTCAAACAGGCCGGGTAGATGTATAACCACGCCGTTGCCTACAAGAGCAAGGAAGAGGAATATGTAGACTCAACTGCACTAATATTTTTCATCATGTTGTCTCAATAAAGCTGAATATTAAAGCCAATACCGATGAGTGATATGCTTTTGGAGTTGATGATTCCACTGGGGAGAAGGTGGAAGTCGTACTCCTTGCCGTCCACTACCACTGTGTGCCCTGCATTGTTGCCCCCCTAATAATCAAAGCAGGGTTCATATTGTGATAGTTTATACTGTCAATGTTTTGATGATGATACAATCAAATACAGTATGACCTTAACATCCAAGACAGCCACAAAAGATTCAGCCACATACACGTCTCCTCTTACTTTTGTAAGACTATGATAAGCCACCCTTTTCCCAATTCACAGAGCTTTTCCAGACCCTGTTTTAATAGACTTGGCTGGTGCTGGTGGATTCACCACTCTGTTCCCCCTGGCTAAGTCCTGGCCTTCTCACATATCAAGCCACCCTGAGAATGTGACCTCTCTCTGGTCCGGTGGGTTGGGCCCTCAAGCCTTCAAAATACACACACACACACACACACACACACACACACACACACACACACACACACACACACACACACACACACACACACACACACACACACACACACACAGCAACTATTGGCAGGTTTCTCTGCCTCCCAGTGCTGGAGTGACCTCTGATTTCTGACCAGAGGGTTTCAGAAACTCATCCGTTTTGAGTTGTTTTTATTATGAATTCAATGCATCCTAAACTCAGTCTCTTTGTCATCAGCGGAAGGAGTCAGTTAGAACTCTGTCTAGAGGTGGGTACAAGATTTAAAAGAGAAATCAGGCTTAGAAGTTGCACATGCTAAAATGATAAAGACATTTGGCATCTGTGATTCCTGGCCACAATTCCCCTATCCCATCATTCAAGTCCCCCACTACTAAACTGCAGTACATACTCAAATATTTTCCAGCTAATAATATTGCTCAGCAAAATAAAATAAAAAGTCCAGGAAGTCACCACTTATTGGACTTCTTCTGTTAGGTATTCCCCAGATCACAGAAGAACGAGCGTTTTCAAACTGAGCACCTGTTGCGCTTTAACAAACGGCCAGTTATGGTGACGGATAACAGCATTCAGCACTAATACGAGGACACGCCCCTGTGAACGCGCATCTGAAATCACGGATCAAAACATTTACCTGACATCTGCAGACAACGTCAGCTTCAGTCGCCAACAAATCGACAACTTTTCCTTTGCCCTCGTCTCCCCACTGCGCACCGAGCACCACCGTCGCTTTGTTCCCCGCGTCGTTGCGCGATCGTTTCTGCCCGGTCGCGGCGGGTTGATTCATATTTTTGTGGTCTTTTGCTGACCAGGTGAGCGACATGACGGTGGTGGCTTTAGGCTGTCCCTCTCCAGACTAATCGGTCTCCAAGAGGGGCAATGCCATATCTGTAACTTCATAGCCGATGATGTCAGAGCCAGACGCACAGAAGTGCGTAGCTGTGCTCGGGCGACTTGTCTCCAAGGCTGTTAAAGCACCCAGTCTTTACACAGCCCTCACAGGGATGAATGAAGGTAGAATCATATATTAAAAAGCCCTTTGTAACATTTTTTTGTACGCAGACTGCACAGTAGAGTTTTTCTAATTGATTGTTTGCCTCAATACCGCCATCTGTGTAAATGGATTGATGGTTAAAAAACAAACAGCTGAACAGTAAATTCACTTTTATTAAAATATATTTAACATTAAAAGTTACAATCCATTATATTTCGCCCTTATAGTATCCTCTTAAAGAGCATTTGGATAATATATGAAGAAATTAAGACAGGATTTCCAAGCAGTTATTTTTTTGTTAAATTAAATATCTTCCACCAACAGCATTGCGTCTTTTTTTAAACAGGTGCTGAAAGGTAAATAGAGCATATAGCAAAAAACATTCAACGTATATTACAATTGTACCAAACATAAGAAATAGTCAACTTTTTTTGAATAGTTTTGAATCTAAACCACTCATGTACATAAGCAAAATAACTACAACTAATTTCTTTAAATAAAGTGACATGTTGACATCCATGCTGTGAAGATCCCAGCCTTAAATGTGTTTACCCTTCTTGGATTTAAGACTTCTGTATCCCTTTGAAGGAATCATTGTTCAGGTTAGTTAAACTGTAATCCTTCCAGTTCACAACTCCTGCATGAAATTAACATTTTCTTTTTCCTCTTGATGTCCTTTTTCTGGAGTCACCTATGAAAACAAAGACTAAAATGAATTGATGGAATCAAAATATATCCAAATAAAATACTTAATACCTTTTAAAGTTTTTTTTTTATATTTACATCAGAATAAAATGATTGGCTCACAAGGCATTTGGCAGAGACATTTATACAGGATTGTATGGCTTACAAACACGACTACATTGGCTTTAAAATTTAAAAAGATTTTTTTTAGTGGTGAAAAACATCTTTAATGCATCACATTTAGAGACGTTCATTAATGTCAGATTAACAAAGCACAGTTTACAGGAAGCACGCAAGACTGTTAATAGGTTGAACAGTCCCAGATTTGGGAAATGGACACGAAAATATGGAAGAAGAGACACAAAAAGTGGCGCTTTTCATGAAATAACTCACTTCACAATGACTTCACAAACGGCAAGGCTGCTTGAGATCACAAACTGGGCTGTGAGATTACTTAACCACTTATTAAAAAGAGGATTATTTGCTGTAAGTAATGGTACTTTCAAGGTTAGTTTTTTACCAGGTTGGATTAAAATTAGAGTCACAGCAAGACACGTGCGTTTGGTCAAATGCTGTTGGGCCTGATAGGAAAAGTGTTAAAAAGAGAGAGCAAGTCTTAAAAGCTGGACAACAGATACAAATGAAAAATCCAGATTCCAGTTAGACCAACAAATGACGTGTTATTTAGGACAAAGCTGCGATGGTGATTGAGTTCATTAGGACGACGTTTCTGCTTACAGTTTTCCATCCCATCGATTTAACCTACCTCACTGCAACACACAGCCTTTTTTATGTTTAGTGTGTCCTTTCCCACTGTTACCTTGTGTTTCAGAGAGTTAGAATGGAAATCAGAGCATTCAAACAAACTGTCCACAGCTTCAAATCCATATTAAAATATGCAAATCAAGTTCTGCACATTGCAGCCATACTCTTTAATAAAAACGCATGTTGTCATGTAAAAATACTTATGATTACACACAAAAATAGACCATACATAATATATAAAACGTTATATGCAGTAAAAAAATAAATAAGGACTTCCCTTTAAGACACATCACAAGACTAGCATTCCAAACGTGATCTTTATTTAAGTTAATGGATTGGTTACCTTGATTACTCTTCTTGTTTCGTTTATAGAAGCTCTGCTTTTTCTTTGGTTCTGGCTTAAGGGATGGAGGCACTGCTTCAGACACTGATGGTGGAACTTCTGATTGCAGTCCATCTGGGACGTCGCACCCCTCGATGCCCTCACCGAGTGCCAGCGTAGTCCCGGACGTTTCTACAATAACGCATTTACGCTCTTCTCCACCCTCCTCTCGTCCTACAGTCTCTGCTAAGCAGTTTATTTTATTACTAGTTTCACCTTTCCCATCTCCCATTATAATGCCCACACTACTCTGTGTCACTGTGTCTGTATTAGGTAAAGGACTTTCCTTTATCTGAACATTCACGCTAATATCCACTCCCTCCTCAGACACCAGGCTCGAAGTGCCATCTAACACAGCCTCTAGCAGGTCAGAATCAGAGAGGGAAGATGGGCTGAGGATGCTGGTTTCAGTTGAGTCCAATGAAAAGCCATTTGTGGGGAGATATGGTTGAGGATCAGCTTTAACTTGAGGCTGAGGTGATGTCAGAGCTTGGGGTGATACTGTAGATTTATTTGAGTGTTGCTCCTCCTGCAGCAACACAGATCTTTCCAGGTGTGTCTGCATTGTCATGGCTTGCTCTCCTGGGAGTGCCTCGGGGGGTACAGCTGGTCTGTCTTGCATGCCATTCTGGGGTGCTGGCAGAGTGTCTTCTGATGGGCTGATGAAGCCGTTCACGTCGCTTGTGCTGGCCTGGTGACCCCCTGTCTGACGTTTGCTGGATGCGGATATGGCGGCTAGTTCTACGGCTTTTTCGTTTACAGGCATCACACTTGATCCTGAGGGGGAGAAGTAGGTAGTATTGAGACCATTTTTAAGATTTAAAAATGGGGTGATTTGTTCTTTAGCGAGCAAAGCTGCATGAAAAGAAAATTGCTCTGCATGTAAACAAATGATAAAAGCAGCAAGGCTGTGTTGTGGCTCGCAGTTAAGTGACTCAGGAGCGGGGCGAGGAACTGCAGATGGAGGCCACAGTCTCTTGTCCTTACCAGATTGGCAGGTATCCCTACGCATTTCACTAGAAGGGGGGCTTGCCGAATCGCACCTTGGCCTGGTCTTTCTTAGGCTGAAACCTTTCCTGATATCCGCCAGGAGGTGGTCGATGATGCAGCCATCATTTTGTGGTACAAAGCCTTTCTTGACTGGTTACAAAGAGGTAAAAAAAGAGGGCTTAAAACACATTATATTTTGGTTAGGAATGTCTAGTTCTTAGTGAAAGAGAGGAGGGCTGTTCACAACTTACTGATTTTTCCATTCTCTCCCTTCTGTCTCTTGGACTCCTCCTCAGCCAACTGCTGCTTCCTCTTCTCAGTCTTGGCTGCCTGCTCACTTCTGGTTTTGTTTTCCTGTTAACGTAAAAGTAAGGAAGTCACACAGAGCCACACAGACAGAGCCCGAGACAGAGCCACACACACCTTCAGTGCCTTGAGGAATAATCCTCTGAAAGTCCTGATGGTTCCAAAAAGTTCATCAAGCGACAACTGATTGGCATCTTCACACAGATAGTCAGCTAGCTCACTCCTCTTCTTCTCAAGCGCAGTGAACCTTTCACTTAAAGCTTTACATGCCTCCAGACTTTCCTGTCGTAGAAAAAGGGGGGGTTGAGTGTTGAGTTATCACATTTTGGTTCCATTTGCATAGCAGACACTAAAATCTTACCTCAAGAACTTTGGCATATTGCGCCTTTATCTCTTCGACAGAGTTGGAAACCTTCTTGGCCGTTTCATTCAGTCGTTTTAGCAAGGCACTGGCCTCTGACTGAGCAGAGTCCAGATTAACTCTGAGGACAATGTGTAAAACATTTTGTTAGAAAAGAAATCCACGTTTACTTACACATTAAAAAAAGAAGAACGTGAGCTATAGTAGACGTGAAAAAGTTTTCTATACCCTGCTGCTTTTTCACAGATCTCTAGATCATCTGGCAGGGTCAACAGCACCGGGTGGTTGGCCTCCGCTTTCTTTGCAAAACAAGCCACGCAGTGTGTAATTAAAAAACGGGTTCAGAACAGAGGGAGAATAAATAGTTGTGGCAGCTGTGAGGCACTTTGTGTACCTCCAGGATGTAATGAAGCAGCGTAACGCGGCTCTTGTTGGCCTTCGTCTCTGTGAGCTTGAGCAGAGAGCTGAGTTTGAACCCCTCGGCGTTCCCGGTGTGACTTCCCTGGAAATAGACCAATGATTAAAAATGCATGTTCTGTCTAATGTCAGCTTAAAATAAAATATAAATTAGATAGAAAACGGTTCTTACATAGTTGAGAAAATTCCCAACATCAAGGATGAGCCTGCAGAAAGTGGGCACAAGCGTGCTTGTTCTGAGAGCTGAGAGATTTGTTCCATGGTGTTAGTTTATTTAATATGTCGATCGTTTATACTGTATAAAAATGAAGACTGCATGCATGTGAATACATGCTGAAGGCCTAGGGTTTACTTACACTGGCAAGCCTCCTCCACCAGCTTGACTTTAGGTTTGAGCATATCCAATACTGATGAGGTCTCCTCACAGAGCAACATGCACTCAATCCTCAACTGATAACTACGGAAACAAGCCAAAAACTAAATATGGCACCAAGTATGAGAATATGAAGCATGCATATAATTAAAAGTTAAAAACAGAACTGGTTCAAAGAAACAAACTAAAAAACGTTACCATGGCACAGTGAGAAGGGAGGTGTAGAAGCGGTCAACATTTGCCAACTTGTCTTTTTCTCCTTGGAAAGACTTCAAATTTTCAATCTAAGTGGAAGCACAAGACAGTGAGTCAAACATTTGCCATTTTAAAGTGGGCCCTTAATAGCAGATACAAGTGCAAACAAGTCTCTAGGAAAAGATGGAGAATTGGTAAAGAGTACACACCTCATGCTTCTCTGGTAGGAGCTTAAGAAGCTGTTTTAGCACCTCTACATCAAACTTACTACGATCCCCATTCTGAATCATGGCTACAAAGTCCTCATTTGTGCTGGATAGAGAAAATGAAAATATTCAGCTGATAAATGCAACAAACCTCATTTGAAAAAAACAACAAAAAAAAACCACTAATGTGCAACATCTTACCATCTGAACTGCTTTAGGAATATGTTCAAATTCAGGTTTTTCTTTGGATCAA
This sequence comes from Etheostoma cragini, assembly GCF_013103735.1. Taxonomy (NCBI): domain Eukaryota; kingdom Metazoa; phylum Chordata; class Actinopteri; order Perciformes; family Percidae; genus Etheostoma; species Etheostoma cragini. The sequence goes on along the minus strand of NC_048426.1, from coordinate 16,275,969 downwards.
TGAATGTAATCTATAGGACAAAGAGTTATTTATGATCAATTATTCAGCTTTGATAATCAGGTGTGTTTGTTCTGAGTGCTACAGCTCTGAGGAGCTGTGTCGAGTGTTGACCAAGCACACCTCTTTGGGCTCCTTCTTGACAGGAGCAGCTGCCCCCTTGTCCTTGTGCTCAGTCACCGGGAGACAGAACAGCTGCTCGATACTACTGTAGTCCGGCTCCCGAGGATGAGGCGCTTTCTGAACCGAGGACCACATGGAGTCACCATCTGTGTGCACGCAGGAAAAGAGGATCCTGTTATGAGCTCACGTGGCTCCATTTTGTATCAATATCCTATCATGGCTAAAATTCATTTGACAGTGATGTTCCCTCTCTCAAAAGTCAGGGGAATGCTCTGTCAACATTAAACACATTAAATAAAACCCAATTTTGTAATAATGGTTATGTTCATATCAATGTTCCATCCCCATTAACTATTATCTACACAGAGGCCTTGTGCCAATGTCTTCACTCACATTTCCCATAATGTTGTTCTGTTTAAAGAAAAAACATTCAAAATGGTCTTAAGGGGTTTATAATATTTTGACAGATGCTGGCAAAAGTGATTTAGCATATTTAAAGTCGGCTGACACTCAAAATTAGATTCAGCTAGGGATGCTGCCTTTGTAGTGTAAATGACAGATTGTCGTTGAAATAATTTCAGAGATTCACAAAAATGTTTTATGCACTCACCAGTAACAGTGCGGAGCTTCTGCCAGTTGAGCTTTTTCATCCTCAGGGTGGGGCATGGACTTGTCTTTGTGGGTGCAACACACCCCAAGGCCTGGCTACTCTGAGCCACTATCAAGCCTGGTGGAGGTGGCATGCCAGGTAAGGGAGGTGGTGGAGGTGGTCCGCCACCCATCCCTGGCAGGGGTGGTGGTGGCGGAGGCATGCCTGGACCGCCAGGCAACGGTGGTGGTGGGGGAGGCAGGCCTGGAACTCCAGGCAACGGTGGTGGTGGTGGTGGTGGGGGCGGCGGCATTCCAGGCAAGGGAGGTGGTGGAGGGGGTCCACCAAACCCTCCAGGTAGCGGAGGAGGTGGAGGTGGGCACTGGTTAAAAGGTTGGTGCGGGATACCTGCCATATGGGGTAGAGGAGGTGGTGGTGGAGGTAGAGGAGAGGCACAAATTGGCTTCAGAGAGGATGTTATGCTTTTCTCTTTCTCCTGACGATCCAGATCAGTTTGCACGGCCTTATCTGCCTTCACGAGCTGCCCGTCCACCTCATGATGACCGTGGCAGCTCTCGCTTTTGGAGAACATCAGCCGCTGCATAGTCTTCTCACAGGACTCCATCTGAGCTGGAGCACAAAGCCAAACAAACACACACACACACACACAAACAAACCCAATTTCAAAATACTTCTCTCACTAAAATAAAAGCTTTCAGCCACCCTGTAAACAGCTGTTTCCGTGTCATGGCTGTGCTAGGTATTTCTGGATAAGCACTCCACTTCCCATAGAAATCACTGAGGAAGCCATTAGCTAGGCATTAGCAGTATTGCTGCTTCAGTGCTGACTCACAGTCCTGGGCCAGCAGTATGGCTCTGTTAGTGATGGCCTCTAGAGCCAGCCAGATATCCGAACGTCCGGGCCCCAGCACCAACAACGTCTGCAGGATGGACAGCAGCTGGAGAGACGCTGGAGAGCTGCTCACCTGCACAGGCACAAATTAAGAGGGCTTGTCATGTTTACATACTTAAGTGTAGCGCCACAAAAAAACTTGACCTTGTTACCTTGTTAAACAGTGTAGTGAAAACCTCCAGGTGATCACTCATGTCAATGCCCCCATAGACCCGCAGCAGCTCGTCCTCATCTTCAGCCATTGTCTCTTCAAAAGTTTCACATTGAATGATCAAGTCTTCATCCTCCTGCTCCCTGCACACCACACAAATACAGGTCACTGGTGGGGACATTTCATTGCATTTAAATGCCATATTCAGTTTTTTCCTCTAATTACTGTCATTAATGGACACAAATAGCATCAGCCATGATTATGGACTTCAAAATGACCTAAAACTTGGAAGTTCACTTGTTGCAAATAAATCTGCTTTAGAGACATAAGAAGCTGACTAAATTAAATGTCAACAACAGAAGTGAGGCTCACCTTAACTTTGGCAGAATATCAAGTAATTGGAGCCCTGCAAGACAACAATAAAACACAGCCCCAAGTATAACAAATGTCAATAATGATATTATAGTATCAATAATACTTTATCTCCCAAATGTGTCACACATCTCTCCACAGTGGTATATGTTAGTTTTTGAAGGAATTGGCAGGTATTCACAGGTGAGCAATCACACAAGAGGAGTGGCCAAACAAATAGCTGATTGATCCAATGTGGTGGGTGGCATTTTTACTGAATTTAGGATAGTTTATATGGCTGCAAACATGACACATTTGTCAAACTATCTTGAATGTGGTGATCGACAGGCAGTTTTGTAGCTCAGTGCTTATCACTGATGCCTCATAGGGAAAGTCTCAAACCAAGGTTAATCCTGTTTTTTCCAAGGCTGGGACATACTCCACAGGCCGTAAGAAAGAACAATCCACTACAAATAAAAAAGAATGGATAGTGACTTTCGTTCAAGTGGACAATTTTCTCACAAAGCTTCCATCAAAATCTCATTAGGTCAGTGTGATTTAATGGCCGTTAGTGATGACATTTCCTCTAAATTGAAACTTTTGATAGTCACTGGTTATGGTGTAAAATACATGAAAACCCACTGTGTACACATAAGGTTTGCTTAGTTCTCAGGCATTTGGTCATAGTAAAAATTAGGCTATTAGACCTATTTTTAGACAAACCCAGTGACAGAGATATTTGTAATGGAGCTCCTGCTGATGGCCCGCTTTCCCATCTGCATTTACTTTCATGGAGACCAGAGTGTGACCTTACTTATGATGGGACTCTAGACTCCTGATTCATTGTTAAGTAGCAGCTGAATGGAAAACCAACCGATAAACTGCTTTCTCATCTTATCCCTCTGCCTGAGGTCATCTGTCCCGAAGATGAGGGAGTTGATGACACTGAGGAGTGTGACCATGTAAGGGACGTTATCTGTGGCCTGCAGCTCGTTCATGATCACACTGAAGCGATACTGCTGCGTCTTCACGCCCTGAAGGGGAAATCAAAGTTGGTTTGAGTCATCACCTTCATTGGGGAACATTGAGATTTTACAGGATTATGATGCCTGAGCATGTAACCTACCACTAGGAGGCAATGTTATGGTATCTATCATTGAGAGTGATGATGTCATGTGAGATAAAACCCCCAATAACTTAACTTTTCAAAAAGTTTATCTACTTGCCTTGTAGTGGTCCAGGGCATCCAGTGCCAGGCGATGACCGTCTGTAGAGAACACGCTGAGGGCAGCAAGTAGCTCAAACACCTGCATTTTCACCATGGTGTTGGAAGTGTCCAAAGCTGCAGAGAATCATGATCACACACATCAGTACATGTTGAGTGCTGATATTTTTAATAAGTTTCTATTAAAGCAAAACCCCGTATCTCCATTATTTCCCCTTTTGTGTGTATTGTAGATCCAAGCAGGATGCTTTATTTCAGCCACTTAACTTGAACTTCGCCATCTCAAGATACTGCGTTGTAAAGTATCAACATGTTTATGTGTTTTTATTTTATATATGTGTGTGTGTGTGTGTGTGTGTGTGTGTGTGTGTGTGTGTGTGTGTGTGTGTGTATGTATGTATGTCAAAGGTGGGGAAATTCAACATTCACAACTCACTGTGAAACTGCAAAGCAACCCCTAATTATTCACCTCCGTACATAAAGCTGGAACTTGAAAATTCAGCTCAACCCAATGAGTCAGAGAGACTTATGTGAGTTAATTTCACAAAATACTGAAAAAATGTGACAGCTCCGTTCCTTTAACATGGCTTTCTTTTGAAAGAACAGGCTAATTTAAATATCTAGATTAAATTGTTTAGTATACTTCAAGTATTTTCTGCACCATCTCTGCCACTCTTTTCATGTGTGAGACTACTCTGCGACATAATCATACAAAATCATACTAAATGGGGGAAATGAGTGCAGCACACGGATGATTCTTTACAAAAATGAAGGTAGGTCAACCTTGGGAGAGCTTCCGAATGTATCCCTCATTGTCTATAATAAAGTGGATCCCTGCAGAGGAGTTCATGACTGCCCGGACGCAGCTGACACAAGTGAGTTGCAGGAGGGCGTCGGCAATGCGAGAGCATCCCCGGCCCGAGAGCCGGTCCAGGGCCTCCAGGAGGAGATCCAACCCACTCAGCTCCAGGAACTGGACCATCCACGTCTGGTCGCTGCCCTCCAGGCGACGCCTTAGCCCGGAGTAGTTGACCACAGTGGGAACTTGCAGCAGTCTGATACACAGCTCTGGATCAGCACTCTCTAGGTTGGCCTCCGGCTGTGTATCTGAGTCCTGCGAGGAGCCCAGGCGTCCCCTGACTGCCTCCCACTTCTTCTTCCCATCTGACTTCCCCAACATGATGGCTGTGGAGGAGAGACGGGAATCATGTTCAGTTATTTAAATGTTAGTGTGTATTTTTCAGAAAGAAAATTCTTGTTTGTTTGCTTGCTTGTTTGGACTGCAGATGGCGTCTGCAACGATATCCAATAATTTTCGCCCATTATACAGTGTTTTCGTTACTATCCACACAAGAGGAAGCAGGCCAAAATAATGCCTTATCAGAAAAGAAAAGCAGAAAAGGAAATGATAGCTCTGCACTTTTGTGGAACAGCAAAAGATATGTCAGCCGTCCAGTCACCGCCAGCCCCAAACATTCCTATTTAATCCTGCTTGAAAGAGAAAGACTCGTCAGCTCTCTGCAAAGCCGGGTTCCATGTTGTCTGGACAGTGCGTAGCACATTTTACCATTTAAACACATCTATTTTCAAGCTCATTCCTGAGATATAAACACTGGAAAACATGCACAATGCACACTTGTGAAAAACAATTACACAGAAGCAAGTGTGCAGGTGGAACATTTCTCAAATATCACACCAACATATCTAACATTGACATGATTCCAAACGTTGATTCCACAAGTGGCCTTTTCTGGTATAACTTTACAGCACAGTCCCCTATTTTACCAACCTGTTTAATCACAAGCTTATAAACCTATCCACTGCAATGCCTGTTACTAGTATAAACATGTCCCCACTTCAACAAAATCAACAGGATAAGGGTTCAGTCCAGAAAGGGGAATGCTTCTCCAGAAGTCTAAAAATATTTTCTCTCTGGGCTGGAGTTGTGATATTAGGTGGTTCAGCATAAAAGAACAAGCGTGAGTGGTCCTTCTGTCCTGTTGTTGATTTCACACTTGGCAGACGTAAGATATACAGATGAAGCATTGAGTGATGAGCATGAACAGACACAATGCTCTGTTCACAGTGCCAGCCTGGAAGGAATTTTAGCTTTTACAAGTCCTCTATTTTACCATTTAGACAATGTAGGGCCCTGCTCAGAAATCATGCCTTTTCCCCTTCATTTTGGTACTTGTGTTTTAGGAGCTCAGTCAACTAAACACAGTAAAAATCCAATTTTGGATTTCTCTCTTTTCAAAAGGTAATTCACAGAAGTAATGACTGTGAAAAATCTGACAAATTGTTTTACTATTCACTCGACAGATTCAAGGTAAAATGAGGCTTCTTTTTTTCTCACATAATCTGGCACAGCATTTAGCCCTGCTGCCAGTGTGAGTTTGTTACCGTAGCAGCAGGCAGACAAACAATGGTGTTTTACAAAAGGCCTTCTCAATACTCTTCAAAGAGCTGTGTCAGCCACAAAATGGATGGAATGATCCCTGCCCCCCCCCCCCCCCCTTTCAGACTAATAAGAGCAGTGGCCAGCAAACCAGTTTCAACACTTTCTTTAGGAGTAGTACCTTTGGCCTTCATGTTCAGTGTGAGCAAGGAACAAAAGTTGCAAGTTGACATTGTAATCTAGGGAAATTGTCACAGTCATGGACTCATGTGAAGCTACTGAGAAAGAATTAATTCATGCCTTGCAAAGCCATACTTATGAGTAAGGCATTGTGAAAAGTGTGCATAGACCGGACTCGCTTGTTCATACAGGAACTTTTCATAAGGAAGGAAAGGACTTTCCCAGGACAGGAAACTTGGCTTGAGATAAACATGGAGTGGTGACAGCTCATGTTCCTCTTTTGAAATTTCAGTTTCATTTTATCCCGAGATATTTTGTCCATGTGCAATCATCTGGGTTTACTATATGCCAAGCAGCTCCAAAATTCAACTGTAATGGAAACAAAAACATTTGCCCAGTATTTCATGCACTCCTCAAATATAAGCAACTTTCATTTCACGACCTTGTCTGCCAGATCTCCCACATGTACCACTAATAGCAGGCTGATTCACTGCAAACAGAAACAACCTACTCATCTGTCCTCTGGTTAAACCGCCCACACAGCAGCCCACTGTTCCTGTACAGCAACGACACTCCACGCTGAAACACCTCCACTGATTTATTTAATCTGAGACATATGCAAAGCTTGCATAATTAATGTTATCTACTCTGTGCAAGTCTGCAGTAATAAACAAGGGAATAAGTTAAATATCATGTGGCAGTTTACTGTCTATCTTCTTGTGTTGTTTCCGTCCACTGAAATATTAGTTAGGATATAGATAGTTAGTAGATAGACATAGTTAGGAGATAGAGGATGGGTTGGATATTATAACAATAAATTGCCTTTTGAGCACTGAAATGATAACAGTGGATTTCATGGTACAACATGGTAACACATGTAACATATGATGCTTGGACATTGCATAATTACAGATGGTAATCCAAGCCTCAATGCCATAACGTCTGCAGAACGATTAAAACAACATAGAACATCTGGTAACATTTAACTGATAGCCTAACCTCCTTCTCTTCCACTCTGCTATTTAAGGGAGTGACCGACATGCCTGCAAAGTCTACGAGCACATTTAGCAGTCATTTTTAGTTGTTGTTTTCTGTATTCACAGACTGTACCTGCGGAATCCTTCGTCCATTATCAGAGTGATATATCACTCCACCTATACATGTCATGTATAACATCTGCATATTAACAAAACATTGTGATAATGACAGCCCATATGTTCTAACACACAGACTTGCAAAACTGGAAACCTAAATTTAAGTGGATTTTGGCAACACAGCGTCCCCCCCCCCCCTCACCGCCACGTTATTCTGACCGAGGCATTAGGTTTGAGGTTTGTGGGAACATTACCACCTCCAGAATGGTCGACAAGACTGTGACACCAAAACACAATTGACAATTAGTCGTTATGCATTTGCTTCATTATGATTAATAAAACGTTTCTGAAATAGCGACATAATGAATCATATATATTAATTTGCACTGCAATTTTCCCCACATAACGTTACCAGGGGGCATGGCATAACGGGACGTAGCCGGACTATAGGCAGCTCACACTGTGGCGAGTAAAAGACGACAGAAAAACTAAATGTAAACGCTTATGATTAAATACTTTCTCTACTTGACATGTCACATCTTAACGCCCTGTTGCATCGTTATTGATCACCTATAAGCTGACTACGACACCTTACCTGATTTTATCCCATAAATACGAAGACACTTCGTGGTGTGTTTCAGATGGGGGAGCGCTTTTATTCTGCCAACAAATGGAACTGGGACCCCTTCCAATTTCGGCACAGTTCCCTCAAGCCCCTGTGTGGAATGCGGATGGTTCAAATCGATACAGCCCCCTCAGAGTGACAGAACTCACTTGTGAGCTGACTGTGTCAAGAGAGAAACATTGTTGAGATAAGACATCCGGTACAAACCTTCAGAATAAAAGACATTATGTGCGGTATGCCGAAGGGATTCAGTTATCAAGTAGGCCTTAACATAAAAAACAGGGTCCGCAAAAATGAATTAAATAGTTTGCTATCGTTACATAAGTTACAGACATAAGACACACACAAGCTTAATTTGAAAATGACATAAATACAAGTAAGTGTGTTCCATTGCCCATTCATGCGCTAAGGGGTTTCTCTGGGCAGCGTTTTATTTTAAAGGCAGTTTGGCCTGATTTCCGGTCTGAATGTACCTGCCGTTTTCTGGCTTGTAGCTGTTTGGGATGCTGAATGCAGCCAGTGGTTGCGGGCACTCCTCCCACACTCCCCATCCCATCGGCTGGATCTGACCTCGGGCCACAGTCCTTGCTGGAGGAAAATTACCTTGGTTCCCTGATTCTCCGGATTAGTCAACATTTGGGTGATCAGAATCCAAGACCCAGACACAATCTGAGCACAACCAGGCTTCATCGTTCCTCTATGATTCATCTTCATGACTTTAGGAGTTTATTGATAGAAATAGGGGTTGAGAGGGCAAACGCCAACTGGTAACATATACATGACAGACTATGTTAAGAATAATTTAGTAGTTTCTTAATAACCTTGAATTTAAGAGTTAAAATGAGCCTAAATGGTCCTGTGACTAAAAATACTAAAAGAACACACAAGATAAGCTGAGAAGAAGCAACAGACATAGCGTTATTGTGGTTATTGTGGCCATTGATTCATTCTCTTTCATAATTATTTTTTATTTCACTTATCACTGTTTTGGTATGGGCATACAGTTCTGAATTTAGAAAACCTTTACTGTCAGGATGACAATAAGGCATATTGTTTGGATCTTAGGATATATTGTTAAGAATTTGTATTACCGTGACTTGAGGCTATTTAGCTGGCTAGAGTTCCACTATACCTCTGAGAAAAGCATAGCTAGTTGTATTGTTCAAAGATCAAAATCAAACCAAAGGTGTTTTGTTGATCCAGAGGGGAAGGCTTCCCTCAGGGAGAGCACTCATCGGTACTATTAAGTTACAAAACCCAAATAATAGGCAGGATATATTGCCTACTGTAGCTCCAGCATGTCAAAGTGAAAATAATGACACTGCTTTGCGGGAAATGGAACAACAAAAGCTATTGACCAAATATCACGCACGCATCAAAGTCCACAACTCTCTTGCTGAGCTAGTTGAACAGGATCATGCTGGAACCTAGCTCCCAATTCTTAAAAGTCAAAGTTAACATGGTTTGAGCGGTGGCCTAAAGACGAAAGCTTTGTGACCGGGAGGTCGTCGTTTTAATCGCCAGACCGACAAGATCAAATCTGGGTGGGGAAAGTGAAAGAGCAGAGCTTGTCCCTTCCTCATTATCACCACTGAGGTGCCCTTGAGCAAGGCCCTAACCTCCAACCGCTCCAGTGGAGCTGCTCAATGGACAGCTGAACAGATTGTGGTTGTACTGGGCAGCTTCCAGGTGGAACTGGGATAATGTGATCAGGGCGTTCCTGCAGAAGAGAGGCTGCCTCTCACTGAACCTTCCCTGAATAAATAAAGGTCAACTAATCAATGAAAAAAATCCATTTATTGTTCTGTATATATTTATACACAAAAAGGGATTTGTGATTGCTATATGGTTTTAAACACAAACTTCCCCTTAATTGTCTGGTCCTGCTGCAAAACCTTTTACCATGTGGACCTCTAGGGTGTGTCGTGATTAAAGGATTTAGTTCTATGTTTGTCCAAGGTATCCTGAAATGAGGTCATTACAAATTACCCAATGGGCAGGACGTAATGTGGCCGTAACACAGCTCTTTAGGAAGAACATCTTTTTGCACACACCCTGTAGTAAACGTTTGCAAATTACATCAAGCTTTTTTCATAACCTTTACCTATTTTACACAGTAAACGTTTTATTTTATTTATATTTTTAGACAAGGAGAGCTATTAGGACATGTTCTTGATTTTGCATCACTATAGATCCCACTGCCTACAGGAAACAGAGGCCAAGTTATCACTAAACCACAGACAGTCCTATATCCGGATAACAAAAACACCAGTTCATTTCTCTTTTGGGAGTTTCATTACAGTCATTAAATGAAAATAGTAAATATTTCATCCCAAGGACTCTTGTGTGAGATACTAGATGTTGATATGGTTTTTGGTCTAACCTGGGGGGGGGGTTCACCACTGCTGTGTAGTGATAAGAGTGGTGGAAAAATTGGTGCATCGATCAGAACAGCTGTGTTGTTCCTGCCTTCATATCGAAGCCATATTGTTCTTAGTATTCCTTGTCTCAGAGGTAATCCCTTCAAGAGTCCACGTATCCCAGTTTGGACACCACATTGGCCTATAACTTGAACCTATCCCAGAAGCTATAATCATAACTCTTATAGCTGCAACTAAAATACACAAATTAAACCAATGTATTGGTCCTGGGTGAAAACATCTGAACAGTAAATGTTTCTGTTTACATTTTACAATTGATACATGGTGTTGTCAGGTTTAGTTAAGTAAAAGCAGATTACACCAGGATTCAAATGTAAACAAAGGTGGAGCTTGGATCATAGACGTATACAGTATGTCACGGCCCGGATGCCCATATAAAAACAAAGTGGTGTAAATTGTTGTAATATTTCTTGTAGATCTAGCACCTGACTGATCCATTGCCAGGCTGCTGTTGTAAGCTGATATTGGCTTACCACAGATATAAGAATTGTTGGCAGTTTTGCAATAAGCCTAAATCATTTATGGAGACACTGCTGCTGTTACATCATTTGTCCACCAGATAGCACTCTTTATTGCCTGTAACGTTTCACATCTATTTAATTTGAGGATTCTTGATAAATTTGTGTGTTCTTGTGAATGGGTTTATGTGAGAGCAAAAAAAAGTATTTAAAAAAAAAAATACATTTTAGACAACTGGTTCAAAAACACAATGCAGATCTCTATACAAAAGATTTGAGGAGTTGCTTCTATCTCCTTGTACATGTGTATAATGACAATAAAAGACATTTTATTTCTTTAATGGCATTGATAAAACATAACCAACTGTAAATCCATTTCACATGGAACACATTTGAAGCAGCCCACAATACAAATAAGTTAAAACGAGTTAAAAAGGTTAAGACCTACAAAACCTTTTTCGATATAAATGCTATGTTAATGCTCAAAAACACAGAAATGCTAAAATGCATTTAACCAATAGCAACAGCTGAGCAGCAGAACAGAAACTACATTTCCCAAATTGCAGTGTACTTCCTAGTTTAAAGGTCGAAGACGTTTAACGCATGCTTCCTGGAACGGGAACAACAACAAACTGCTGAATTAGCCAAACGTTAACATTGCGTTTACATTTCTTATTTTTTTGAATTGGTACCGTTGCTCCATATTGACAGAAATGTCCGGAAAGGCCAAGGATATCCTACAGATGGACCTGTATGGTTTACTTGGTATTGAAAGCACTGCTACAGCAAAAGAGGTGTGTAAATAAGCTAGCTGTTAAGCTAGATAGCTAACGCTAGATAAGTCTTAGTGTAGCTATCTATGCCGTTACTTTACTGGCTGGGGGACGTTGTTTTGGGAGAACCTTTATCCGAGTGTTAGCTAAATGTTAAAGCAGCTGTGTTCGCACAAGAAGAGACTGTAAGTAACTTAATGTTATGTGTCATTTTTGCCTGCAAAAAGGAGGCTAACTATATTAGCTTGCTACAAGTGTGTGTGTGTGTGTGTGTGTGTGTGTGTGTGTGTGTGTGTGTGTGTGTGTTTTAAAATTTTACTCTGTAAGGAGAAATTTAGGACTGAAATTCTAGGTCCAGCGAAAACCCAGGTAGCAAAAGACAGAAACACCGGTTGTCTGATTAGCACAGGTGTGATACACCAAAAAGGCCACTTGGCTGCGACGTTGCATCAATCTAGGGTTTGAATTTATTTTAATGACCATTTAATCTGACAATTATTTTTTTCCTAATAACTGATTAGTCGTTTGGTTTATGAAATGTCAAATTAAGTGAAAAATGGCAGTCACAATTTTGCATGTCAAATTGCTTTTTTTGTATGACCAATAGTCCAAAACCTGCCTCACAATATTCCACTCAAATAATGTAAAAATGAGAAGAGCAGCAAACAATCACAATGGAGAAGCTAGGAAATTAAATGTTTGGCGTTTTTCTTGAAAATATTACTTAAAACGAATAATGGCTCATCACAATGGTAGTCAATAACGTTTCTGTTGATCGCCTAATCTTTTAATAGACTAATTGTGTCCGCTCTAATAAATTCAAAATAGTATGAGCGTGAAACTCATTTATGGTGTTGAGTCTTCTCCCTAAATGCATATTCTTTATCTAAAACTAAATCAAAGTATCTGATCACATATAAGCTTGTAGTGGTAATATGATTACATCTGATGAGGCCTGGAAAATGATGTAATACTATGGACAGCCTATTTACAAAAGGTTACAAGGTTACTGTTTGCCCACCACTGCACACTGCAGACAGAATTTTGTGCCTGAATGATTTTAAATCAACTAATTTTACATTTCCCAGCCCAGAGCAGTTCACCATGATGTCCTGAATCCTGCCTTTTCCCCACCACCATCACCTCGCCTCACAGTTCCCAGCATGTAGAATCCACAAGCCCAAAGGGAAATTAAAATTGTGGCCAAATAGAGGGAAGAAGTTAATTTCTTAATTGGATTTCCAAGTGCTCTCCTCCCCAGAGGATTATCCAAGAGGAAGTTAGCGGTTGTGGCTTGCGTAGTATTGAGACTCCAAAATGTATACGGCTGATGCTGTGAGGTCTATTGATGTCAAAGAGTGATAGCGAGGGTTTGTGTGTGCGTGTAGTACATTGAGTCTGGGGGGCTCAAAAATCAATCAAATGTGGGAAGACCGATGTCATTAGCTGGGCTTCTTACCTCAGTTGTTTTACCCGCTGCTCCACCACTATCTGGCATCTTGTTTACCACAGAAAGTGGGAAGAAGCTTATCCCGGAGCATGTTTATGTGGGCTAAGCCACTGTCTTGCATCTCTTCCTGTTTTTATGTAGCATCTCTTTTTTTATCACTGTTGATAAGTGATGGGGGAAATGGCATATCACAATCAATGGACTATGGATGGCTGGGATTTGCTTTATCCTTGTAGTGCTGAGGAAGACTGCGGAAGGCTAACCACCATTTAACAAGTTATGCACATGCTTATTAACAGGGCCTGCGTGCGTGCGTGCGTGCGTGTGTGCGTGCGTGTGTGTGTGACCTACCACAGATTGCTTGGTGAGACACTGTCAACAGTCAAGACTGCAAAACATTTCTTATAGTGTATCCAGCTACTTAATATGCTGTGTACCTGATAAAAGGTATCAACATTCTTGATGCCTTTTTAATATAGGATAATACTGAATGAATACAGAGTTTGACTCAAGAGTTTTGTCAGGTTCACAAGCACATGGAAAGTTAATCACAGTCTCGCTGTTTCTCTTTGTTACATCCAATTTTTACTCTTACTGTTCGCTCTCCTTTCCTAAGTATAGTCATGTCATCATTGCCCATGTCCTTGCTCCGCTTCTTCCTTTGTGCCCGTTATTATTTTCCTCTAGCTGATAATGTCCCGTAAATAGCAGAGCGTTGTAATTAAAGGATGGACCCACGGCAGATCAGGCAGCTACTCAGCCACACAGGCTAGGGGTCCTACCAGGGCTTTGCCGAGGCTGCAATAGGACCAGTTTGTCAGCTATAATTGGCACCAAAAACTGGTGTAATGAGGAAAAGATGTGTGCATGTGGTTGACTGTGGCAGGCAGGAATCAGGGAGGCACAGACTGTTTTCCGCCAGGCACTAACCATTAGGCTACTGTTGGCCTGCTGCTGCATGATCTCTCTTTGATTCCTTGTTTCCTCCTTCTGCAAACTGTAGTGTGGGGAATAGTTAAAATTTCAGCATCTCCGTTTGTCTGGCCTATGAGACAAGAAAAAAGGCATGTGTCAGTGCAATTTGCTCATCTCTAAGCACAATGGACAGTGGTTAGTTTCAGCCTAGGAGTTTGTATTTTCGTTTCTTCAGGAGCCAACCCTAAAAGGTCATGATGAACTCCACAAAGATAAATGCGACAGTAATTGACTGGATTAGTCCTGATGGAAGATGCCACTTGCCCTGAGAGCTCTTATCCACATGTGCTAACCTCTTCAAAAGTTGGCCTGCATTGGCTTCTACTTTGTAGGACCAAAGGGCTTCAGGGTCTTCCAGCATCAATTAAGGGTTGCGTGTTACGGCATTGATGGGAGTAATCATGTATTTTAGAAAGAGAGAGAGACTGCATCAATGATGACTGGTTATACTTGTCAAACAGCTTAGCTGTGAGGTAATGTAGTGCACACTGTCCAGACTTGTTCACTTTGATGGACTACACAACTAAAGCAAGTTTTATGGATTTTATTATAAGTCATTTTCATATCATATCTGTAGAAAATCATTGGAAACCAGTAGCTGCTTGAAGCACTATGAATTTTTTTTTTTTTTAAACTCTTTGTATAGGGCAAGGAGTTCTCCAACTTTTGTCACTACCCTACCCATTGCTCAGGATGCAATGCCTTTCATAATGGCCTTTCTTGCCTTGTTGCTTCATCTTGATCCAAGACAGGAACAGCCTTATACCTGGATACAAATTACAATACATCTAAAATTGAGTTTGACTTTTCATTTCCTTACTTTACAAAAAGGAGAAATTTGGACGGGGCTATATTAGCAATCAACGGCAAACGGACAGGAGGAGGATAAAAAGAGGAAGTAGGCTTAGGCCAACAGTAAGCATACGTGTTTGGCTACAGTCCACAGCCCTGTGTGTCAGTCTAGATCTGTAGGAAGGCTCTGTGTGCAAAGCAGCTAGACTTAATATCTCTCAATGATGACTAGTATCTTATAACCGTCTCAAGGATCCAAGCTCTCATTAACTATAAAAAAAAAATCTAATCTAGATCACAAGAGAGAAGAAACGACTTGTGACATTTAGGAGCTGTCTGAGCCATAATAAGCTCCAGAGGGTTCACTAGAGTCTTGTTGCTTCAATGTAATCATGTGGAGACTTAGCTCTTGTATTTTCGACAATGGAGTTGACGGTCATGGAGACCCATTGGAGTTGCTGTTGAAAGGCTTGGACACTGATGGATTACACCATACAGTACATACAGTTCCCCTTAGAGTTGAGTTTGATTTGTGTGTCCCCCCACACACACACACACAGAGTCAGCTCTGTATGTTTTGGCATGCATTCTACAGATAGAATTGTGCAAAACAACCCACAGAGAAACATTGAACATGCCAGAAGGACAAGGCATCAGATGCAACTGTTTCCCAGGCATGAAGAAAAGACCTCCCAAATTCTGTGGTCCGTAGCATACTGGCAGAAGATTTGCGCCTATGATTTACAAAAACAAACAAACATGTAGAACGTTGGAATGGCTGATAAAGACTGGTGAGAAAGTGTATGTCAGTGTGTGTGTGCGCTTTTGCCTGAGCTTCGATATACGGGGGATTTCTATGCCAAGTCCTTAGCATGCAATGCGTTGTACATGAGCGTGTGTTTTCGAGGTTGTGTGCCGAAAGCTTCTGTGGTGCACCCTGCAGCCTGCTCTGGTCTCCACCAAAAGTATTCCTGCTTCTCATCTTTCTCCAGGGCAGAGATCTAATGAACACCACCTTGTCATTAACTGGTACCTAGGACCAGTGAATGGTTAACATTCCAATCAGTGACCCGGAGTTAAAAAATCAGCTATAACTAAAACCTCATATGACATTACAATACTCCAAAGTATTGTTTAGTTTTTCCACGCTGGTTCCCCCCCCCCCCGAAAAGTTTTGGCTGCCTGCCTGAGATATTAATGGCCGGCTTCTCAAATTTGTTACGGACAATGGAACTCTTTGTGTATGTTATTGTAAGATTTTTTTTTTTTTTAAGTTTGAATAAAAATGGACTAATACTAGGTTGCAACTTAGACACACTGGCAGTAGGCCTTAAAATAATTATGAATTCTTGTGCGGGTAATTGACTGTAATCAGATTCCATTAACAACATGTCGTAAGGACACAAAACAGAGGACCAGCTCAGGTGTTGATTTTATCCAAACAATACTGATTTTTTTTTTTTTCTTCTATTTTTTATTAGAACACAAGACAGAGACCTCATTTCACCCCCTGAGCTGTTATATTGGACTATTACATTTGTGCCATTATTACAGTGGGACCATCATGTTTTTTAATTCCGACTTTGGTTTATGGCCAAGGCTGACAGGATAAAGATAAATGGTACAAAGAGTAACAATTTAACTTTCACATGGCCAAAATCTGCGCTTAAGTGGATAATTTGTTCTTTGTGTCCTGATCAACATTTTCCACTCTAGATAACTCTAGGGGTTCTTCTGTTTTTTTCTCCTAGATCAAGAAAGCTTATCGACAGAAAGCCTTGACATGCCATCCAGACAAGAACCCAGACAACCCAAAAGCAGGTGAGTGAGCCAGCAAATGTTCTTATCTGTTTTTTGTTTCTCTTCAACTATCTTCCATTTTGAGCCACAGACCTCTGCCAGTCACCTAGTAGAACTGGAACAAGAATTTATTTGTTTTATGCAATTTCTGCATTGTTTTCTGAAGAATTAGGGTTAATCGTCTGACTGAACAGCTATCAAGCTTCAGAACCAAAAATAAATGCTCTGGAGTACTGCTCTCAGCAAGTTGGACCCTGCCAGACAGCCAAGCCAGAGCATTCTGTAGGGAAGTCTAACCAGTGCCTGTCGCCCATTGACTTTCTAGCCAGACAAGACCAGTTTAACACCAGCAGCGTTTCCACACTCCATTTTGTTTGGCTTAAGTCCTTCCGTGGCCTGTCACCAACCAGCATGTCAACAATTAGAACAGGAAATCTCATTGTTGCTTTTTTGGTCAAAAGACTGGTCATGGGGCATATTTTCAAGTGAGGTTTATGTGGTTGCTGGATGGTTCAGACAATTCCTGATTATGTCAGGGGAAAAAAAACTGTGAAATTGATGGGGTTTGGGGGGTTGAGAGGGATAATGCAAAAGCAGGGGGTCGGTTTTCCCAGAAATGGAAAAGAAGTGGTTTGGAGGGCCTCAACACAAACTTTCCCTCTATTGCACGAAGTCTTGGGAATTGCTGCTCCTCAGGCAAAGGTTGTATGCACGGAGGAGGTGACTTGGGGGTCATGATTCCTCACTAACTGAAGACGCCCCCTCACTTTCCTCAACCCCCCCATGTTGTGACACTCTGAGCTGCCTAGTGGGCATGGCAGGTCTCTCCCCAGTTGGATTTCATTCCAGCCCATTATAGGCAAGCAGGCAACATGACCGCTTGTGCTGTCATCATGATTAACGTGTGTGTGTGTGTGTGTGTGTGTGTGTGTGTGTCTTGGGAGGTGGGCTCTTGCATGGTAGTGGTGATTGTGGCAGTGGCCCCTTGAGGTGCTCTAATAGATGGAGATGCCAAGGGTTTGTGTGGGAATGCACGTCTGTGTCATCAGAGGAAACTGCTTTTGTGACACCTTTTTAAACCATAAAATGTGTGTTTGTCTCAGATATCATGATGAGCACACAAGACCTTTTTAGATGTCATGTTCCCTTTACTTTCTTCACATTATTTTTTGCTGTATCTGTTGTGTGTAAGGTGCCAAAACAAAAGTTACAAGTGTTATATCTTTGTGAAATTTTAGTCACATTTTTTTGGTTTTTCTATTAAATTTTCCACGTGTAAAACGGTAGTTCCTAAATTAAAAAAAAGGGTGTATCCAGTAGGAGAATGTTCATAGTTTTTGCTTCTCTTGTACCTTTTTTCTAGTGGAGCTCTTCCACCAGTTGTCCCAGGCTCTCGAGGTGCTAACGGATGCTGCTGCCAAGGTAAGACGGCCGATGCCTCTCAACCTGTCGAGTGCTGAGACACAGAGACATGATTCATCCTGGTGTCTTAATACTGTTTATAGGCTGCCTATGACAAGATTTGCACTGCCAAGAAACAGGCAGAAGAAAGAACCCGGAAGCTAGATGACAAGAGAAAAAAAATTAAGCTTGGTGAGTACTTTTCCAAATTGTACAGCATCTCAAGGCTCTTGATATACAAATTTTAGTGTTTTTGAATTAGTATTTTATATAGTAATGTTAAAATCATTTTGTTGTACATATTCCAGGATAAACACTACGGGATAATTAATAAATGTGCTGGGGACTGCTGCATTGATTGTCTAGTATAGAATTAAACAAGTGCAGCTGTAAGAAAATAATCAATTTATTTAGCACAGTTTTGTCTTGTTTTCTTGTGGAAAAGAGATACAGACTTGTGTGTGTGTGTGACTTTGACAGACTTGGAGGCCAGAGAGCAACTAGCAGAAGCTCAGAGTCAGGAAGAGGTGCAAAACACTAGAACCCTTGAAGAAGAGGTAAGAGAAATTATATAAGCCATATGAGAGATGATTTTGCAACTAACGTCGCCTGGAGAGGATGTCGAAAAAATTAAAAAATTACTATACTACAGGCCTCAGCAGTGATCTGAGAAGAAGGTATTTCAGTCTATCAGGGAAACTCTGAAGCACACCCAGGTGCTTTTATTCTGTTTTTTGTCAAATACTCCCTTCTAAATGAGTTGAAATCTTCTTGGGTCAGGAACAAAGGCTCTTTCTGAGAGAGGCTTTCTTTCACTGCCATATCCTAATTATCAGTAAACCCATTAGTGATATTGCATGACTTGATCTACTTTGTTCAGATAGCCAATGATAAATTAAAATGTTGTGCGTGCTTCCAAGGTGTGTCATTGGAATGTGCTCTGTGTTTAATGCATGTAGCCAGAGGTGGAGGAGGCAACCAGTAGGTGGCACTGTTCCATTTGTCTAATCTCAAGGGGATATTTTTCTTAAATGAAGAAACAAGGTGGTCCGAACACTCTCCTGGAAACACAGAGCAGCAGAAAGGGTGTTAGAATGTGAGAGTCATACAAGTGATAAATTACATCAGTGCTTAATGAAGAGCTTTATGAAAGATGCATACTTTGCTGTCAAAACCAGTGTGTGTTTGTGTACATTACTGTATTGTATGTGTCTGTTTCTACCAGATAGCCCGTTTGAGAGAAGAGGGATCCAGGCAGCTTGAGGAGCAACAGAGGCTCATCAGAGAGCAGATCCAGAGAGAAAGAGAAGAGCAGCAGCCGCAAACAGGAGTCTACAGTAAGTCCATAGCCTAGGTTGAACCTAACTGCTGTCTGTTCCAGTCCATGTTTATAAAACCAGTTCAGTGCAGTCCTGTTCTACCTGGATAAAAAACTTTCTTACTCTCTCTCTATCCTGAAAGCCTCTGGTGAACCCCTATGTTTCCTCACTGTCGCACTGTCAGTCCGATCACAGCAGTCACTAGGTTCTTTGTGGTTCACCAAATATTATGCACATATAATCCATAACTGAATGTCTTTTTGAATTAAGGATATGCACTTTGAAGAGGTCTATTTAGGTTCTTGGCAGAAAGACAACATAGGAATGCAACGCCACACACACACACACACACACACACACACACACACACACACACACACACACACACACACACACACACACACACACACACACACACAGAGTTATCCATCACACTTTTAACCTCTTGACAATACTGTTGCTTTAAAGCTTCAGTGTCTCCATTAACACATGGAGACATGAACAAAAGTAAGAGTTTTATAAAATAAGATTATAGATTTTTGTGTATTTTAAAGAAAGTACACGCATAGTCAGCACGTCTTTTGGGTCTTTCTTTCATTTGCACGCAGTCAGTCCTCCCCAGCCATCCCCATGGATCTGCGCTCTGTTTCATCTTGAGATGCACTGAATGGATCATCAGACTGTAACAGGAGCTATAAATGTACCATCTGACAGCCATACATTGCTGTCCATCGGCATGAGTTGATTTCTATTTTGAGTGAGGCATTTCTTTCCTTAACAACACAATTCTTTTCCTGTCTTTTCACTTCACTGTCCCATCTGCCCTCCCTCTCAGACTCAGGAGTGGAGAGATGTTCCAAGAGCAATGTGACCCCCAAATTGAAGGTAAGGCTTGCACCTATGGGGGTTTTAATCATGGGCCGAAAAGAGGACCTGTTCCATCTGAGTGAAAGTGCCGGCAGAATCTCAGTGGGGATTTTGATAGAACCTTAGACATTTGTAATTCATTATTTGGAGACCACATACGCTGTCTCACCAGTAAGCTCACATTTAACGCCCATTCCTCCGGAGAAGTTCCAACGTCGTCAGAAGACCTGTAACTATGCCAAGAGGAGGCTTATTATATTTCCTCCTGGAAACTCCCCAGCCTGTGCTTATTATCGGACACTGGGGATGTTAGCTAATGTGTTTAGACACTAAATCTGGTTTTAAAATGTGATAGCCATCTATTGCAGCAGTGTATTCCCCGGCAGTTGTGTATTCATTTAGAAAAACAAACAGCAGGCGTAAGACTGACAGTATCACGGGTCACGTTGAAGGACATGGGAACATTACTGATTAAATCTATCTCAGAGATTGGCTCTTGTCATGTTTTTTAAATTAATGTGCGTCATGACTTGAATACAATGTTTTTTTCTTTGGGTTCTTCTATCCTGTAAAAGTTATAATATATCATTAACCAGATTCAAAATGATCCTTGTATTCAAGGTTAAACACATGTGTGGGACAATTAGACATTTGATGTTCAGTAAAATTATTGACTGCGCTGTGGACATTTGCAATGACTCTGATGTCAGTCATTCCTAAAAAAACTAATTCCAGCGCCATTTGACATTATTCCTTTTGATATATTGTGAAAACTAGTTTTAGTGATGCAGAAAGAGCTGTTTGGTTTGGTTTGGTTTGGTTCCACTAATAGCTTTCCTATCTGTATATTTATTTAAACTAGGAGCAAAAGAACACAGCAATGTGTCTGTATTGTGGGCTGAAACCACAGACATCACATCATGCATATACTTTTAACATCTTACTCCAAGATTAATGTGTAAGAAGGTTATCAGTGGGTACAGGAGACTGCTCTTGGAAGGAGAATGTACGTTGTCAACCGTAATTGTTGGTAAAAGAACGCAATGTAGACATGGTAATTCCCAGAAATCCTGTTCTCTGACAGTAAGCAGAATGTTGGAGCTGAATCAACACTGAGTGCTTGCCATTTATAATTCTAGTCAGTGTGATAAATTGGCTAGACTGCTGTTCTTTGTACATGGACAGGAGAAGTTGCACAATATCTCTTTTCTAGGAGTACGGGAACTCTCATCAGCTTTTAGTGACGGGACTCCAAGCAAGTAAAATAATTTGACAAATGATCTTGTCTTTTGTGGAGATTTATTGGAACTGTTCAGATCTTATGCAGAAAATAGTTGTACTATATGGTAATTTCTAAAACAACATTAACCCAGTGCAATATGGCAAGTCTCATAAACGAAATAATTGTTGCAAAATCATAAGTTAACCACAGTTCAAACAAAGACGCAACACATTTTTTCCCATTGCAGAGTACCTTAGGTGACCTGTTTTGGATTACTTAGTCATTATTGTGTCTGGTTTTGTCCTTTTATTCTGTGGAGCTATACAAGGGAGTCACCATGTATTCCATGGTCCAGGGTTCCATACGTTAATTTTCACCCGATTTAGCAGTCCTGTACCCTCCGTATGAATGAGAATTAACTGCAAGTCTCACAGGTGGTGCCAGGGTGATGTTCCAAGAGTTTAACAGTGTCTCTCTCCCGTAGCTCTTTTTTTGTCCTAATGGTTATAATTTGTGTGTCATCATAACCAAGCTTACCGAACATGCTTTGTCTCCTCATCAGTCTAATCAGTTGTTTTCTTCTTTCTCATTTAAGTTAAAGTGGAAGTGTAAAAAAGACGACGAGACAAATGGAGGCTACTCTCAAGACATTCTTTTCAGACTTCTACAAAAGGTACACAGGAATTTTGCAGCAATGTGATAAAGTACTTTTAATATGTGAGGTATTGACCGGATTAACCGAAAACACACTCCTAAGTATTTTATCTAATCTATATCTAATTGTTACTCAATGAAATCTGAAAATGAGATCTCTTTATCCTTGGTGTCCCAAAGCAGAGCTCCATGGTAACAAACTTGCCTGCAGAGTCCGGCCACTCTTGAGGTCTGCATGACATCAGCGCTGTAGATTGTTTTATTCTTCCCCTTAAACAAGGCTCATTAAGTTTTGTTGCAGTGAAAGTGCTGAGGGCAATGTTGGAGTGCCTTTTTAAAGCCATGCACGACATTGTTTGTGCCCCTCTTACCAGGTGATTAAACAGTGCTGAGGGATGCATTAGCAAATGTGCTCTTCTCATGCAACCCAGTACCACCTAATGCCATGATCGTCACAAGGTTTTTTTGGTAAGGCATAGGTCGGCCATAAAGTAGGATGGGGCAAGTGTGGCTGACGTCAAGATGTCCGGAAAAAAGGGTATGAATTTCTCCTCTGCACGAACTCAATCGATATGGCTCCAGGCAGAAGGGCTGTGTCATAATAAAAACTGTGGGGGGGAAAAAGTGTTACTCCTTTTTTTTTCTTTTTTTTTATTAAGCAAAGGGAATACATTTTAGAAAAAATATTTTGTTTTAAATGGCAAGCTCCAATGAGTGACAGTTAATAGTTTAGGCAAGTCAAGCCACCGCTGTGTGGGAAAGTATGGTACGTGTATACTTGTGTATGGATACGTGTGCAGACTTGTGTATTTTGGCCGCTTGAAATAATACATCTTTGTTCAAGGGGGGAAAACATGTTAAGATATTTATATTCTATGAAACAAGAGGCCTTTTGAGAGTCTCCTTTGTCACTGTTGGCTTGCTCCAAACTGTCCTTCGTAGACATTAGCATTCCTGGACTTTGCCCTTTCCCAGAAAGCTATATTTTCACAGAATGAGATTCTCTTGAGCCACATCCATCCTCTTTGCTATCAAGACTCAGCCTTAGACATGGAGAGGTTAGACAAGGGATGGTTCAGAGTAATTTCACCCTAGGGTCATTTGCACCACGACTTTGAGCTTCTGCTCTCTGCTTATACTGCTACCAGCAGTAAGACGAGTGCTTAGGACCGTCTACAAATTACAACACCGAAAAGAGATGCAACAAAAATATTTATAAATTTAACTAATTTTTTTAGTAAATACTGTAGTACAACTAGCAGGAGACAAGTTATAACTGAGGAAGGTTTGGAGACACTCTCTTATTAAATAATTAAGTGAATTAATATATTATAATAATAATAATATAATATTTTTTTATATCTGTTTTCGGTGCTGTAGTTTATATATATATATATATATATATATATATATATATATATATATATATATATATATATATATATATATATATTTATTTATTTTGGGCCCATCTAAGCTGTAGTAGATGGTCCCTAAGTGCTACTGCCGGTAGCAACAGTAGCAGAGAGCAGAAGTTATCAGGCAAGTGCTATTTAAATAAACTCCTAGTGTACTTTCAAACTTTCCAATCCATTGTTTTATGAGTACATAACCTATTTGTACTACTGCAGAAGTGTGGTACAATTCCAGGCATTATTAGTGCCTAATGTCCAAACAAGGAAAAATAAAAGCTTTTGTGGGGGTGTTGTGCAAATGACCGTAGGATGAAATTACTCCGAACCATCCCTTTGATGACAAAAGGCCTTAGTTATACTTAAAATCCTGAAGGTTAAAAAAATGCTCTGCTAATGCCTGCCTTTTAAAAGGGATCTGTTTTTTCTTTTGTCTCATCTGCTGACATGTTTCTTCCCTTTCCTTGTCATCTCTCCATCTTCCTCTGACAAATATTAGGGAATGTCTGAGATGCTCTTTGCCCTGCTTTTAATTTTTGGCCAACCTATTCTGCCAGTTCTAATTAGTGGCAGGGAGTTGGATGAGAGACATTTCTAATTTTTGTTGATGTTCTTTGCAGTGTTACCGGCTCGGTCCCAAACGTACCAAACCTATCATTAGAGATTAAGTTGAATAACACGACACATATTAAATCCCAACTTTTTTGTTTTTGTTTTCAGTTCTTCAGTCTGCATAAACTTTTTTGTTTGCATGATTATGGTTTGTGCTGTAAAAGAAAATACTAATTTAAATGTTCTCTCTATTTTAGTATGGAGATGTTTCAAATGTGATTGTATCGAGAAAGAAGAGAGGAAGCGCTGTGGTTGAATTTGCAACAGTGAGAGCAGCTGTAAGTACCTAACTCTTCCCCGGTCAACATCCTCATTCTGTTTGTTCAACAATGGAAATCTTCACCAAAGCAGACATTTGCATAGAGCCACATTTGTTTACCACTCACTTGCCTCAAAGTCTCTGGTCACCTGCTGAGTTTGATTATTACAAAAAATGACAGCTGTCGTAGACTTCCCAGCCGCAGGACAGTTGTTGACAGGGTTTTAGTCATTCTGTAGTGTAGAGATCTCTGTGCTGATGGGAACCATTGGACGGAAGAACTTGAGCCACTTCATTGTTCCACACTGTCTGGATCCTCAGGCCCTTTGTTGTGATGTTGTACTATTTAGTGGTGGTTTCCTCCCCGCAATGTGTGGTTTTCCTCCAGAGAACATATCTGCCAGTGTACACGGATCTGGGCACAGGTTCTGTGGTCTCTGCCTGCCCATCTCCAAGTCCCAGTCTAGCTCTGGGAGTTGGCCCAGTTACAATACACCTTTGTCCTCGTCTACACGTGTTTTTCATATGTACTGTATATAATAACCAGGTGTAGGACACACATTTTAAAGCTTTCAGGGCAAGGTTAATGTTTTATTTTCCCTAATAATATACTGGTAGAGAAACCATCCGATGATTCACTAACAAACACTATCTTATTTTTTTTAGGAGCTGGCAACTAAGAACGAAAGTGGCCTGAGTGAAAATCCTTTGAAGATTTCATGGCTAGAAGGACAGCCCGAGGTTATTGCTCCAGCATCTCAACCTGGCCACTTCATGTCTTTACAGGTACCAGTATAACCAAAAAGTGTATTGTTGTTATTCTCTCCCTCTCTTGTAAATCATATAAGCCATGTGTTACAATATCCTCCTATTGACACAGCTTCCAACACAAATTCTATTACCTAAACACTGTCCCACAAAGTGAAGTATGTAAACCCTCTGAGGTGTGGTGCAACTATTACAGTGCTTGCACCTCGCCTGATCTAGAACAAAGTGTTTGGTTAAATGGGCTTCAGTTTATTTGCTTTGGAGTGGTGAGGCACTGGCCCTGCACTTGCCCAAAGCACCCGGTCGGCTACTCATTAACAGGCCTGACCTGGGAGATCCTAGGAATGCTGTGCTTCACATAGCAACTCAGAAGAAGCCGTGTGCAGTAATGGTACCCTGGCACGCTATTGCTATTAATTATAAAATAGTATTTTGCTTTTTACATTTTCTTTTTGAGTATTGAACATTTTTGACATCTTCCTTTTTGAGGTTTGGGGGTCTAATTTTGAATTTAAAGGTTTTATCTTCTCCCAAACCCAAAATAATTTATTGAGAAAACAATTTTTCCTCTGTGTTGCATCTTGTGATTCGGAAAATACAGTAGTCCGTAGGGCTGCTCGATTATGGAAAAAACAATAATCACAATTATTTTGGGCACTACTGAAATCACGATTGTGTAACACAATTACTCATTAACCTTTGGATATAATGGATACTGTCCAGGGTTTAGTCTTTTAATGTCCTTTTTATCTCAGAGTCTTTGGATCAGAAAAAAATCTGTTTTACTGCTGTGAGTTGGTTCAGCTTTTACAGATATCACACAACTTTACACAGCTAATGAGCAATTCCAGATACGGTACATAACACAATATTGCATCAAATGTCACATTTTCACTAACTATAACCACTACTAGTAGACTGTCATTACTAAACATCATGCTTAAATATAAACATTAATCTCGTCCTCAGTGGGTTTTTTTTACTAGCTACGTAAAGAAAAATCCAGCACATAGACGGTACCTTAGAATAATGTTACGTGACTCATGTTGACTCATTTTACATACAGTTTAACTAAAAAACTAAATGCTGAGGGAACATAACTATGTTTTTTTATGTTGGTTTTGAGCGGTAGGCCTTTGCACCCAGCTGTAAAAAGTTTTAAACAGTAAGTGAATACAGCGTTTGGGGGAGACTACGTCTACTACAGCGGGGAGGCAGTAGGGCCGCAGGGTTAGCTAAGATTAAACTTTTCCAGACAACGGATTTGGATTTTCCTTTTTTGCTCACCAAACACGGCTGTGGCTGCCCTCTTTCTGCCATCTTTACTCGTGCTGACTTTTTTAAATTCCAGTGGATGATATGCACACGACTTGCCCCGCTGACTGCCGAGACATTTATGGATTTGGGAAGGAGGGATGTGCGCGTGCACGTGTCATTTGCTACACAAGACAAAATAAGACTGTTCTTGCAAAACAGTACATGGCAAAATAATTTTTATACGTTATACTATTTTGGTGATTGTTGGGAGCCGAAATTGAAATTGAATTAATTGGACAGCCCTAGTAGTCCGTACTGCAATTTTGACTTTTGTAATTATTTTGTCTCTTGCTGCCAGACCGCATGCAGACACCAAAGGCACATTAACTCTTTTCCTGTCCATGATAATCTCATTTCAACTAAATCCACTGAGAATCTACAATGTTTTTCTTTCTTGTCGTTAGATTAGTATGAAGTAATGTTTTTCCCCTGTGATGTCCATTTTGCTTCTCCTACATTATGATCTTTACTTGTGAGAAACTGGCAATCGGTAGACTCTCTCTGTCTACTTATCTGGGTCTCGAGAGCTGCTGCTGAACTGGGTTTCACCCCTCAACTCAGTGCGGTTGAGGGGTGAACCCCCCCCCCCCATTTGAGACTCTGCATACACACTGGGACTTGTCAAACTAATCTCTTTAACTGTTATTATGGGAAACCGGGTTGCCTTACAGATATCCAGAGCTGATATCTTTTTTTTTTATTTGCCTTGCACGCCAGAATAAAAACATTGATGAAATTAAAACAAGATGACATTCACCTCTGATTAGGATTTTCATTCATATCGAGGTGACTAGTATCAGTTGGCGATCCGTGTAATTTTCGCGTTAACTCTCAGAGAGAGTACTTCTCATTAAAGGCCCCACATGACATAATGGGGTGAACCAATGTAGATATTAGTAATGTTGTCCCACATCTGGCCTGGGGTCAGTGGACATGGGGGGGGGGGGGGGGGGGGGGGGGGGGGGGGGGGGGGGGGGGGCATTTGAGAAAGAGAGATAGAGGTAATGAGAAGCAAAAGCATTGGAGGTCCTTCTTCCTGGACTCTATCTGAAATCCCAAAATCTGATATCTCTCCTGTCGTCTACCCCTCCATTGCAACCTCACACCATCCAGCTGCAATCACATAGGAGCAGCTCGGTTGATGACTTGCTTCTTTAACCTTATAAATCCAAACAGTGCTCAGAGAGTCAGGGTCTCACTACAGGGAGCTCTGAGACAATGATGTATGATTTCAGCTTCAGTTCCATCACTGCTGTGCTCACTAAATGAATCTGGGGCCTAATTACGAGTGGGGGGTGGGTGGTTATGACAGCATATATGACAAAACGTAAACATTTCAAAATAGGGAAGGTCCACATCTTCCACACACCTTGTGGTATTCCTGACTTAATTCAGCTTTATCTTTTGTGAAAGGATCTAGTTTCATCTCCAGACTGTTCTTTGTTGTGTCTTTACGCTTTGATAGACTTAAGCGCTTAAGTAATTCTCTTTAACACTAGCATTTCTTGTAGCATTGTCTTGCTGCATATCTTCTGAATGAGTTAAGGTGCCTGACTGAATCTGAAGTAAAGATAATACAGTTTTTTTGAGGTGTGTAATGATGGCCTGTGTGGGGTTCAGGCCTCAGATAAAGTTTAATGAGAGCTGTGAATGGCTGTTGCATCAATATGTGATTTCACGTGTGTGGCGCATTTCACAGAGTCTGGCAAATGATTCATATCTCACCTTCCACACTGTCTCAGATATAGAATCACTATCTAACCATTTGCTTTGTCTTTGCCAGATGTAATGTTGGTGTATCCGCAGATGTAATACCATTACTAATCAATGTGTCTTGAGTCATGTTTTTTTTTGCGTAGTTTAACCTACCCACATTTTTAGTGCAAATCTATCATAAAATATTTAAATTTGAGCTTTTTACGCCTGCTTCTTGCATCTAGAGCTGAAGAGTCATCACAGGCTTGTCACGACACAAACCAGATGCAGCAGCTATTCTGGGATTGTTTCTCCAGCCCGCCAGTGTGGTAGTGCTCAAAAAGTGCACTCTCACCTTAAATAGCCCCTATATTTGGATATGATACTCTGTATGCGGCCATGCTGTTGGCACATTTAATATTGGCGTTCCCCCTCTCTAATGGTGTTTTTCCATTAATGGTACCTGCTCCACTTGCCTCGACTCAACCACGGTGCCCCGTCCTCCTTTTTCTATTGCAGATTAGTACCGCCTTATGCATGAGGCGAGCCATGGCTGGTAGGGGGGAAAATACGGCAGGAAACTGCCGTGACCTAATGAAACACGCACAGAGAACGTTGAAGGTGTGTTGGTTTTTGTTTCTTGGCGTGTTGCCACAGCCAGAAGGCAAATTAGTTTCTAATAAATCTGGAGGCAGCAAAAAACAAACAAACCGCTGGATAAACTATTTACCGGTAAATACGGCGGGTTTGTTCAGGACACCCCCGCGTCTGTCGCTAACTATGATGACGGAGTGATTAGTGACTCTCTCCGACCAATCAGTAGTCTGCAGGTTTTCACGTTACCTTTTGGTATCGCCTCAGCTTGCTTGGAACCTCAACTGAGGTTGTATTACAAAAAGTACCTGTTAGCAGGTACCAGGGATTTTTTTTTGTAATGGAAAACCAAAAAAAGGCGAGTAGATACCCTGCAGTGGAAAAACTCAGTAAGTGCACATAAGGGACTTCTAAGAGGGAGACCAGCAGACTTTTGTATTTTGTTGTGATCAGACCCAAAAGGAGGAAATTATATTAATGCGTATTAAGTTTGAATATATATATATATATATATATATATATATATATATATATATATATATATATATATATATAGGAGAGTGATGGGCAGTATATCTCATTATGGCATTTGGAGTTATTGTTAATGTATAGTGGGACCCTCAAGGAACAAAAGAGCACACAGTTCATAGAAAAGATACACTGGTTTATGATTGTTGTGTTTGCATTTTTTTCATCAGACACTGAATGGATTTCCTGGTGTGATTATAATGTGGTAAGAATTTCACAATTATCGAGTTTACGCCCCATTCATCATGCGTTTCATGAGAGGGAATAGCTGTTGTGGATTGGCTTGGCCCTCACCGTCTATAGCCTGATATTACACTCTGATGTGATACAGACACCATAACCAATATTGGTTTCAATAAATCCCCCTTTTGTATGTAAAACCATGCAGCACATTTCAGTAGCATAAGGTTCTACTGGTAGATGCAGTTACAGTAGACAGACATCTCTTTTTTGCCAAAACAATATTTTTAGTTCTTTAGTTAGTACCTGACAAAATGAATAACTCATAAGTGCAACGCTTGAGATGACAGGGTTTCTTGGTATTCTGTATGAAGTGTGATCTATTTTTTTTTTCTTCTTTTTTTGGGGGAGAAGGGAGAATTACTACCAGATGGGATCAGGATATTGCTCGGGCCAGTTTGTGCTGCGCAGACAAGATAATTTGTCCTAAATTACAGACTTTCTTCTCACATCAGTGATGCGGCCGAAAACTTGTTGAGCACAAGTTTGTGATTCTTCACACTAAACACTGTTGTGTAGATAGAGCCATAGCAGCCAAGGTCTATTGCAAGAATGTTGTTTTTTCAAAAAAAATACTGACAGGAAAAGTTAATTCTTGAAAGTTATAAAGCACAAGGATGGGTTTTCATAAAATGTGTCAAGAAGGGCTGAAGTGCATTAAAAAAAGACCACCATTAGTTGGTATTTTTTAAAATATTGCTTTTATAGGTTCAAGTGTTTTACCCGTACCCAATTTTTCTTTCTCTTGTGAATAAATGAGGCTTTGATTGTTGAAGGCCATTATCTGGAAAAGGCAAGCTATTTAGAAGTGTTTGACAATTTGCAGACACACCCTGGTTAGCTATTAAATGTCACCTCTTCATGGTACAGGTGTGTCACAGGCAGGGCATGTCTAACAACTCAGCAGTTTCTTCAAAGCCCAGTTTACTGTATTACAGTATTTGTGACATACCAATGTGAAATCTTGCTTGACATGTCCGTCTAATTTATTCTAAATGCAAAATTAGTTTTCACGATTTGTTATTGTCATAACTTATACAAGGAAAATGGTGAGTGATATCCACTTTAAAATAGGAGATGGCAAAACAGATATACAGTGTAGACGTACCAACAAATATCTTCCGTTTAGACATGCATAGAATTCTAAATCTATTGCTGGAAGTATGCCACTTGTGGTTTGTGTATATTTTGTAGCATGACCCATGTGGAACTTAGGAATTTGACTGGTTCTGGGTCCTTGCCCTACAACCTTTCATGGCAGCCCCCCACTAAGGACAGACTGAGCCTCTGTCCTGACTCTCCTCTCCAAACCTAAGGAAAGTGGACCTAGATTGTCACATCTAAATTGCACAAATCTCAGTTTGACGAGCAACTGAGTTTTGCGTGCTTACATGTACATACGATACACGTATGTGAGATTCAAACATGCTTTTTTCACATGTTGGCGGACTGTTTGGTCAGAAGGTAGTGTTTAAACCCTCATCAGGACTTTTGCTGCAGTAAGGGATGTCTCTGGTCCTCCTCCCTCGACACCCCCTGCATATGTGGAAGTATCACATTACCCTTTACCACTTTACTTCTCGTGCGCCACTCACCATAGCATTGGACTCTGATTTGCAGCTAAGAAAACAGCCTGCTCTGGGATTTTATTTTATTTTCACTTCTTTTTTTTTTTGTCTAAGGTCTTAGACCTGTGGCCTGGCTTGGTCTGCAGCCCAACCTGCCACCACTGGCTGGCTTTTATTGGAAGCAGAGCTAAGTGTTTGTTTTCATTGCATTGTTGGGAATGAGAGATGGGGGGTACCTCAGTCTACCTTTTGAGTGGGGCCTCTGGGATGCGTGCGGAGGAAAAATTGCCCTCTGCACACAATAGAGTGGCAAGCACGCCAAGAGCCAAGACATCACAGCTCGAGGACCTTGGATTCCAGCCGCAACTTTTCTTTTCTTAAACACAACACTCTTAAGC
Organism: Etheostoma cragini; assembly: GCF_013103735.1. Taxonomy (NCBI): domain Eukaryota; kingdom Metazoa; phylum Chordata; class Actinopteri; order Perciformes; family Percidae; genus Etheostoma; species Etheostoma cragini. The sequence goes on along the minus strand of NC_048426.1, from coordinate 16,244,780 downwards.
CTTAACAGACGTTTTCAGTGCTGTGCTGTGTGGGGGATTACACTGGCAAAGGAAGAACGTTAAAAAAGCTTGAACATATGTCGAGATTGGCGTTTGACATCCGACAATGTTAGATTATTAACTTATCCATTGTATATACTCCTGTAAAAGGTGATTTTTAGGGAGAATGTTAACTTTGTGTAATAGGGTTTTTTGTTTAACCTTTCAAATGAGATTGTTTTATTTTTTAACATGCTGTGGACCACGCTATCTTGTGCTCTATAAAAGGATAAGCTTCTTATCCTAGAAAGTTGCTGAATCAGCTTCCAAAAGTAACATCTTTTACTGAAATAAACAAAAAGGCAGAAGCTTTAATCCTGTGTATCCATCTTTTCATAGTTGATTACCTCCATTAAAACGTAGGTGAGGCAAGTTCTCGCCAAAGGTTATTTGTCTATATTCTTGTTGTCCCGAGGATCATAAAATCCAATATCTCCAGATTTATTTCCACAATAACCATCGCTTTAGGATATTGATAATATCATAAAATCGGGAGCATGTTCCCAAGAAGGGTCTCTTATTGTTCCAAACTTTTAGTAAACTCTATGTAACTCCTGGCTACTATGCTGTCTAATTGTGGTGTTTGTCCATCACCCGGAGAACATCATCCAGGATTGAAGGGCCCAGGTCAAAGCTGAATGAAAAGCCACTGTCCTCCTCCCTGTGCTGTCCAACAGTTTTGTCACAGGTCTCTGTAGAGTCTTCATCCTTGTCTGAATTCAGGCTGCCCCGTCCTAGGCTGGGAGCCAGATTTGGAGCAACATTATTCACTCTTTGGTACCCGTCCTCCTCTTCTATCTCTGCTTCCTTTTCCTCACTGTCCAGCATTGGCATAGAGCTGCATTTCTTTCTCCTGTGGGAGGTGTTGTGCACGTGGCCTATATGCAAGTCAGGGCTGTCTGAGCCCTCGGCCAGGTTCAGACGAGGGGGCTTTGGTGGTGGAGGGCTGGCCAGGAAGAGATTCTGTTCGCTCTGTGAGCTTCGTAGAAGCAGACTGTGGCCCATCTTTAAGAAGGAAAGGTCTCCAAAGCTGTCTTTGTGGGCATCATTACCAATATGTGAGATGTGGCGGAAATCAGCCAGTGGTAGGCTAATCATGTTGACAGACAGCACCTCCCTGCGCTTAAAGTTCCTGCTGGACCAACGACCAGAGGATGGCTTTCTGTACAGCGATGTTCTAAGTGGCATCTTGGCAGATCTGGTTGAGATGGACCTAAATGTTGTTTATTTTTTTTAAACTTCTTCTTAGTCTTTGTATCCTTTTGTATTTCCTCTTTTGTTTGACACTGAATCCTTAGTGTTGAAATGTGTAGTGGTGAATCCTAACAAGCATAGTTCCATCTGCATCAAAACACAGGAAAAGAGAAATCATTTAACAAATCCAAGTCTTCTTATACCAACTTTATAACACTGCATTATCAATTCATTTTTGATAATCCAGGCTTCCCTCACATCATGGTAAAATATGGAACAGGTCTGAAGTTCAGCACCAGATGTAAATATTGGACTGATTCAGTCGGCTTAATATGAATCGCCAGTCATTGTTTAGAGATTTCACCTGCTCCACTTGATTTTGATTTATTAAAGTTCAGGGTTACTTGGCAGCAGCGGGATTTTCCAACAATACTTTGAAGCTTCCATTTCTAAATATTTACTTTTCAAATCCGTTATTTCCCCATAAATGCAGGTATGGTCTGCTGCTTATCCTCTAAAGGAAGTCAGCCAACTTAAGACTTCCAGTATAAAAAGAAACTGTCCTGTAATTGTCCTGTATGTAAGTGAATCATACCTCTTCATATTTTGTTTTGGGGGAACATGATGTTTTACCGTAACGTCTGTCAGAAATCATGACACTTCACTTTGGAACACACGTTTTTGATTCTGTGAAAAATTCAAATAGCTGGCGGGAAGTTAATTTATTTTGCTGTTGTGTAACAGTAATGCAGTAATTCATGATGTGGAAGTTAATAAAATTAGATACTTATTTAACATCACACTGAATGCATTACATTTCAAAATAGGTAATTGGTTTTGTAATGTAGTTTGAGGATTTCATATAAAAGATTTACAGTACATCCAAATAATGTAATTTTGCCTTCCGTGACCTGTAATCATGTTATTTAGTAAAATAGAACTCAGTTCATCAGCGCTGGCATGTCGATTAGATAATCTGCCCAGTTTCTATGATTTTTACGGTCTCACAAACAGCTTTGCCCGTATTAGATCTGTGTTCGTGACTTGAAACACTCACTCTGTAAATTTGTATTCCACTACAGCAAACAGGTTTTGTAGGCCTGTAAAGGTTTTATCGGCACTTTAGTAGCAGCGGGAGACTAGAGAGCGTGGACACAACAGCATTCCTTTCCAAACATGTCAGTTTGGCCAAGGAGGAGTCGTAGGATTTCAGCCATGAGTATCATGTTCAGGAAACACTTCATGGCCAAGTAAAAATTAAAGAAGCCCATAAAAACAGATTGGCCAAGAAACAATTTTTAAATGATCTTCCTCACTGCTGCCATAAATGATCCATCTTTTGAGACGGATGAGGAATACGATTGAAAATACAACCACGAGTTAAAAGAAAATGATTCCAAGGATTTTCTTTTCTTGCAGTTGCTTTTCTAGTAGGATAAATAAACAATATGATACATACAGATATGTTCTTACCTGTCTTGCTGAGCAAATACAGGAAATTTAATCCAACACATTCACACACCTCTTTGTCAGGAAACTAGGCAGCGTTTACCTGCACACCTTGACAAACTCCCTCTCGACATGATAGGGCTTGTTCAATGGTTACAGAGAAGATCTCATTGAACAGCCTTGAGACAGAGTAAGGAACTTTTTCAAAGTGACACAACTAAGTCAAATTTTACATTCAGTTGTAGCATTTAGCTGCCAAGTGACTCTTACCTTTGTGTTTTCAGTCCATGGACATTTAATCCTTTCTTTTTTTAAGCTAGTCCTTCCCAGTGTAAATTCCCTCTTGCAAGAGGTCTCCAGGTGTGTTGCTGATTAAAAACCCTCTTTGCCTAAGAGATAAGCCAGGTGAGGTCAGAGTACAAGGGCTTCTCTTCAAAAGAAAATTCTTAGTGTATGTCTAAGAGTAATCCCACTGTGGAATGGTTGCCAGCCATCAGATGAAATTATCCTGATTGCCATGTGAGTTGGCCTTTTAGTCATAAGTGTTAAAGGAAGTCCTACTGGTTGGTTTGCTGCACCCTATTACCTGCCTGAGAGTGGGTGAAAAACAGGAGCTGCTGATTTAATTCCTGCAAAATTGCGAAATGTGGGAGAAACTATGGTGCACAACTCCCTTTCAAGAGCTGTTTGTGAAGAGGGGAAGAGTAAAAGAGGTTGAGTTTGATTAGGTTAGTGAGTGTACAGCAGGTTGTGTTGAGTGTGTGTGTGTGTTTTGTGTGTGTGTGTTTTGTAGACTGTGCGCTTATGTCTAAAAGGAAGTCCTAGTCCGTGAGAAAACAGGTCAGTCACTCAGAGGAGGGGTTAACTAATTTCTAATCTCAATGTCATTGTCCGTGTGCTCTACTGATTTCCTGGTTTCCTTCCTGCTGATGGCATGTCTAAAGCCCAAGAGTCAAGCCCAAAGCCCCAGAGTCAAGCCCACTCCACAGGCCCTTCTGCCTGACTGGAGGCCTATAGCTACTCTATGTTATCAAAGCACACTATAACACACAGACATGTATGTACAGGCACGCTGGGTTGCACAAGAGAGATAACTTGTTGCAATTCCAATTCTCACGCGTCCAGCATGTTGTCTTTGCTTTTGGAATGCTTTAGCAACACAGGAATGGAAATTGTGTCAGAGCAGCAAAAGTTTTTTTTTTTTTTTTTTTGCGCTATGGAATTTGTTTGTGTTACAAATGGCAGGGTTAAAGCATTTTGTTGTGCTCTCACAGGCAGTAATTGATACTTTCGTTGATCATGCCCTTTTGTTTGTGCATTGGTTTGGAAAGATTATTTTTTTTAACCATATAATCTTCTGCGACCTGTGTATTTGTTTTAAGGAGAATATATATAAACCAACACGCCAGCGCGTCGTATAAGGAACATTGTGTTCCAGCAGAAAGGACACGGCTGTAGATCCCTCTGTCCAGAATCTCAATGCTTCTCCTTGTTCACTAAAAATGCATGGTAGAAGGAAATGGAAAAATCATATATTTCACTACTCCTCCAGTCCTTTTAATTTGATCCAATAAACAATACGCCTGCCGCCTGATCCTCACTTGTTCTCCTGCTCTGCACACTAGTGCCAGAGCAGCCTGCAAGACCAGACACAATTACTCACGCAAATGAAATTATCATAACATTTACTTAATACGGAAACAGAACATTTTTGAAAATTTCTCTTTCCCCATCCTTCTTCCACCTACAACCATAAAGCTCCTTTCATGCTAGAAACAGTTAGGGTGAAGAGCCACTGCTATACGCGATATTAGAATGACCTCATGAGACCTTCAGTCTGACCAGGGTTGGGCTCACTCTTGTGTTGTCATGCTATGTAGCCTTTGGGCTTATGCGTTTAGGCCTAGCTGGATTTCTGTTAAAGCCTCTTTTCTAAGGCCTGACCATAGCGGGCAGTGTGGTTTGATGCAGCTATGCTGGGCCTAAATTCTGGGATGCTGCATGTTTTTGTTGTTGCAGGATCAAAAGTGTTTCCATATATTGCTTTGACTGGCGCTAGAAGCCCAAACTGAGGCTTTGGTTGATATTCTTCTGGCCCTTTTGTTGTGTGTTCACCAGCTTCCGCTTTATCACGACCCTCAGACACGACAGCCAGCATTTAGAAAAGATTTACAACAAGAACTGGCTTGATTCTTTAATATGAACAACATATTTTGATATTTTAATAATAATAAAATAATAGCAGGGGACATAATGTACTTTGATATAATTCAACTTGTAGGACATCCATTACACAGAGCATGAAAGGACAAGAGACACTCAATTCCGTGCTTGAAATGGGAAGTAACTGAAATGATGTAGTCCATGACTCTGTCTCTAATAGTTTGTAGCAGCTACTCTTTGTAATACCCTTTCATCAGTCCTGAATAGAATACTCATCCCGACAGTTGTCGTCACTGTTTGTCTCCAAAGTTATGACTCAATGATGAGCTTTTTGAATGCGCTCCAACAAAAACTGCCACATGACAGCGAGACCAGTCAAAGTCCAGGTGGTTTGCTATTGAATCCTAGGTGGAGACTCATTAACACATGACAAAGCAAGTAAAGTCACGTAAGGTCCAACACAGTAAAGGGATGAATAGGGTGGATAATTAATGGAGAAACATTGGTGCAAAATGATATATCGATAATAATTATAATACCACACGTAATTATTTATATGTAGGTTTCAGACATAAATGTGTGATGCCTGTTTTATTGCTTTCTAGCACCATCCCATAATGTTAACCATTTACAAATGAGCTGAGGACTTTGTACTACAATCGACTTAAAGCAAGATATCACAGCATCTGTTTATCTACCTGAGATGTATTATGGTTTTTAGGGGAATTCTGGTGGGCAATGGGTGTAAAATACATACTATAGAGCTGTAGTGTCTCGCGTTATCTTAATTGTCCAATAAAAGCAAAATTTCCCCTTCCAGAAAATCGGTTCTATTATTGCCATTTTGTGCTATTATACAGATAAAACTTGTATTTGTTTTTATCTTTGTGTTACGCCTACACACTTATTCAATGTATGTTGTGTTTAGAGCTGTTCAGAGAGTAGGTTTTGCAGGATTGAGTTAAAGATTGCAATGTACATATGCATAACTCATAACATACTAATTCTTTCCAGTTGATGTACTGTAGGTGGTCAGTGTAGGCTGAGAATTTACTGCAGTGTCTCCTGGCAATACATTTGAGTAACTATGTAAAGTCATGGTTGGGGTATTTAGATTACTCTGAAGACTGGAGATATGATGTGAACAGTACACAGCATGATACATTCAACTCGCTTTTTCTGTACGTTAAATGTTAAATGTAAATTGTAAGAATGTTAACATGGGAACCCATATGTGCATAAATGGAGAGCACATACATTTGAAATGTTATTTCCCCCCCCCCATAATGCCTGAGATCTTTTTGACATCTTTAAGTTTCAGACTGCATTCTTACCAGTCCTGTGGCCACTTTTGGTTTAATGGGAAATCTGTTGCAAGCCAAGGGCTTTTCTCAGAAGGCCATTGTGTGAAAGACATAATTCTGCTTTTACAACAATGCATTGTTAGATATTGAAGAGGCCAAAACCCCCACATCTTCTTATTCTAGGATCCCTGAACTCATCCATCATAAAGAGAAATGCCAGGGCACCAGGAGTTCAGTTCTTTGCTGCCATTTCTCTTTTTCACTGTTTATTTCCTTAACTTTAACAGTTTCCAAAGGCACTCTCTATCTCCATCCAACAGGCATCCATTCTGTCCAATACCGTGACCATGTACAACCACATGCGTGTGCGTACATACACACACACACACATACACACACACACACACACACACACACACACACACACACACACACACACACACACACACGGCACCTCATATCCACTGCTGCCTTTCCCCCCTTACTTTACCTTTGAACGCTATGGCTGAATCTGCAGTCCACACTTACCTACCACTCCTGCACAGTGTTAATTCCCCCACTGTACTGCATTTTTGGTTTGTTGACACGCTTTAGAAATGTGCTCTGTCTTTTTATCTCAATGCTTTTGTCACAAGGACTATCTGACTTTCATTTGAGAAAAATAAGACAATATGCCTCTTCTCTATTGCAGCTTGACTTTTTGATTTTAATTTAAATAAAATAGCTGTATTTTAGAAAAAATAAATATCTTTCCTAGTACAGTCTAAAGGAGGGGTGTGAATTCTGCAGCTTTTATTTACAAAAACTGTTGCAGTCAATGATTTGTAGATGTATTCAATACATTCTGTTCAGACATAACAACTCAACAATATTGGGCTTTTGCTGTTAAATTAAAGGATGTCTTGTCTCTGATTTCCATTCAAAAACCAGATGTTTATATCACAGTGCATGTGCATTAAAGACGTTAATAAAGGAAATAGATTTGGGCCTTAATCTCTATGTAGTGTTTTTGCTTCACTAACAAAAACAGCATAATAGACCAGACCGTTGGGGTTGCATGTCTGCTCAGTCTTATAATGAATGATGATTAATCCTCCACCATTTAAAAAGTTTGAGTTTTGTCTACAGAGGAATTTCACCTTGGCTCCAGTGTTGCATGTGCAGTACCTCTGCCCGCTGCCTGTTTGTTTGAGTTAGCATGAGACCCCCCCCCCCCCCCCCCCCCCCCCCCCCCCCCCCCCCCCCCCCACACACACACACACACACACACACACAAATGAATTTTAAAATAAGTGTTCGCCTCTCATAAATCACTTACTCCATAGGTCCGTCTCACACACACACGCACGCCACCACACACGCTTCAGATAAATAGTTCCTTGATTAACTTCACCAGAGTGCATTAGAGGTAGAAACGTTAGACTGGACCGCAGAGCAGGCTTGTTAAGAAGCCATTTCTTCCTTCGGCAGCAAAATCTGTAAAGTCTCTTCTTGGCTCAGTGGCCATCTAGTTAGAGATAACTGATGGTGTCATCAATGAGTAATCCAGTTGTGAAATTAGTAATTTACAGACTTAAGAGACAATAAGCATGAAATGTTATAAAGTTTTATATAAACTGAAGATTTTTAAAAAGTCACTACAGTGTAGTTTAGGTTTCTTGGATAACAGAATCTGCCAAGAGGCCTCGTTAAACCAAATGTTCTCAGAGTGATGTTAACTTCAGGCTTTTAGTATTTAACAGTTAAATACTTTGATGGCTTCCTTGAATGTTTGTACATCTCTCTCTCTCTCTCTCTCTGTCTCCCTCTCTCTGTCTCCCTTTCAATTCAAGTTGCTTTATTGGCATGACTGTCAGAAATAACAGTATTGTCAAAGCATCAAGGATAATAATGTGAGAAGAAATACATGCATACAATTCATTGAGTAAACTAAAATATATACTGTACATTTAAGATAAAAAATAAAATCAACAACAGTATCAAACAATCAGTATACAGCATCAATGGATCTACTGCAGTTTTTTAAGCCAAGGACCACTTAAGTGAGAGAGATGGATCAGGGACCCCCTACTACATAGTATATTGGACAAAGTTAAGTTGCATAATAAGCTGGGCCTACAATTGTGCTGCCTTAAGCCTTTACACATACCTTTTTAAGTGCATAGAATACTAAGCTATTAAAATAAATATTTTTAATAATAATAAACTTTATTTCAGACCCAGGGGGATCCATATCAAAATAAGAACATATACAAACACAAAAATACAAAATACAAATTGTATTTTGTATTGTATTGTAAATTGTTCATATGATTTTATAAATCATGTTTTAATGTTAAACATTGGATTAAAAATCCTGTTAATCCTCAGGATTTACACTCCGTGTGTGGCTACCTTGGTGACTACCTTACATATATGCTATTGAGCCACTTCCACAGAAAAGCTGATATATATTTGCTGCTAATATGTTGGATTCATGGTAAATTGAAGAAAATCCTTTATAATGTGGTGCTGTAACTCTGAGGACCCACTAAGCGTCCCGGACCCCTTGTCGAAAATCTCTGATCTAGCAGAGGACAGGGACGTTGGTCCTACTGATCTTTATGTGTATGCAACAAATTAAATAGAAACCTTTTTTTTTAATAAATTCGTGGAGAAACATGAGTGATATAGGGCACGAGGGGTCACTGAATGGTTTCATGAGTATGAAAATTATCCGAACCCAGTTAAAACATTTTTGCAAGATTTTGACCTGACATGTTAGACACCCACACACACACACACACACACACACACACACACACACTCTCTCTATTCTCCTGCTCACATACTTACAAACACACGTCTCACACAAACACAGAAATAGGAATGGTGGAATGTGCAGCTGATATGAGAACTTGTGCCGGGGGAACACAGTGACCACCTGCTCTTTGGAGATGCCTCCTGTTGTGTGTGTGGTGTGAGAGTGTGTAATACACTGCCTGACTCACAGCACTGGTGGTATTCATGATGTCATTGTGTGTGTTTGTGTGTGTGTGTGTGTGTGTGTGACTGACTACCATCCTAACTCTGCAGTGGCTCTGTGCCCTTCTCTCTTGGCTTAGCACGGGGGCCCATTGTTTGTGTTCTGTGGTTTCCTACTCACCCTGGGCCCCAGTGTTACTGCAACACACACGCACGCACGCATACATACACAACCAAGTGTTGGTTACAGAGTGATGCACTGGCTAAACATGTATGTTTTAAGTTAACACCCCGAGGCAAGGAAACATCCCTCATCCTGAGAAGAAATGCGTCACCCTGTCCATGACAGGCCATGACCTGCTAATGCTCCGAATTCCCCTACATTATTAGCCTGGGACAGTCCGGACCAAATGTGACTTGAAATGTCTTGCTGCACTTCAGTTTAGTGGCCAGTAGAGGGCAGGGCAAAGAGATATATTTGCTGAAGAAGAGGGGAGCATTCTCACCAGCTTGTTTGTATGCTTGCTTTTATTTTGTTGAATTTGAGGATGTAAGAGTTGTTTATTTACCTAATGGCGTTTGCGTGATATTTCAGAGTTACGTGTCAGACAAGAGCTTGAGCTCACATTACTGGAATGATAATAGCAGCTTTCCTCCATCCAGGGGTGGGGGGGCGGCAGGGTAACATCCCCTCTCGTCTTCCTCTATACTTCCCCTATTTCTTTCAGCACATGAATGCTGGAGTCCCCGTGATGTTTTCCAGATGGTCTTCGAGCGCATTGACAAAAACCTAACTCTCCTCCTGAAATCGCTCTCACTGGCTGAGTCCTTCATGGACACACTTACTCACTCTCTTCTGCAGCTCACTGTCTTGTTAAAGAGACACTTCATTGGCCCCGCAGACTTCCAGGATATTATCCCATAAAACAATTGATGCGTATGTGTGTGTCATATACCTATAACTATGCACATTTAAGCTGTGTGTGTGTCCCGTGTTCCACCCTGCTTGATTACCCCCCCATCAAGTGAATCTCTCGCCATCGTTGTCCAAGCCCTTCAAAGAAATCACACACACAGAGGCCGGGCAACTGCCAGGCTTAATCCCAGGCCCCATTTTGGGGTTTAATGACCTAAGGCAGCGGAATAACCCTGTCACAGTTGCTCTGCGGGCTGCTGCCTCATGCATGTTCACCCTGCCGTCATTGTGATGGTAACTGAGATGAGAGCATCCGCACGAGCCCGCCTCTCCTCCGCTGTGCACCCACAGGCCCTGTCGTGAAAGCAAACATACTGTGGATGGTGACATTGGTGTCATTTGCTCCGTGTGCTGCCCTGAGTCATTGTTGTCATGACATAAAATACAAGCATGTTTGACTTTGCTATGATTCCTTCCAGTGTAATGGTTCACCAGAAATGTTCTTTAAATATTGACAGGCCACTACACTGAATTTACACATCTAGATCAGTTTACTCGTGGGGAGTATTACACATCCTGTGAACACTGTAAATGTGACGTCATTAGGGTTATCTCGGCTTGGGCTCAGACTACTAAAGGTGCTAGTGGTTGCATTTCCACAGCTCTGTTGACATAGGTCTGGCAAGCGAAATGTACATTATGTGGAATGTAGGATCCAGGGTGGTTGGAGCTTGACTAAAAGTCTAGATATCTAGTTTCTGCTGCTTAGATTTCAATCATTCAATATTTAATCTGTAACTTGTGAGTCACCCAACTGTATAGAAGTGTAGTGCTAAATGGCTGGATTACCAAGACTAATGCGATGAATGATAAAAGTAGACCTGCAAATAAAATTAATCTGTTGAATAAATCTGTTGAATATTTTTCTCAATTAATTGATTGTGTGGTCCATAACAGTCAGATGATAATGAAAAATAGCCCCTTGAACCCAAGCTGATGTCTCCAACTGGTTTGTTTTATTTGACAAACAGTTCAAACATATTTTTGCTTTCTTATCAAAGTAGTAGAAAATGTTCTGCTGCTCAACGTATCTTTTAATCAAAAACTTGTTTGTTAATCTCCTTTTTAAAATTCATGAATTCTTGCTCAATAACATTACTGTCACATTTAGTCTGTATTATATGTATATATTGTGTGTACAGAAATGACACGGATTACTATATGTGCTTTCAGATTACATACAGTCTTTGTATCATTTTCCATGTTAATATGACCTCTCTCCATGTCTGTCTGTCTCTCTCATACAGGGCGCCCTGTCAAATGAGCGTGACTATGAGAGCGTGGTGATGATGAGGATGAGGCAGGCCGCTGAGCGGCAGAAGCTCATAGAACAACTGCAGAGAGAAGATGACGAGTATGCTGCGGGGTCATAGCACAGCAGGACCCAGCTCGGTACCATACCGCAACTTTTAAATGAATACCTGTTTTCAGGCTTTAGTTTCATAAAGCCTTTTATGTGGTTTGTAAAAAATTGTATGCAATACCCTGTGTTGGCAAAAAAAAGTCTTTTTTTAGTCATTAAAAAGAAACTTTTTTTTCAAATCTGATGTTTTAATCAGAGTGTCATGTCTTTTCCTTCATTAAGAACAAATAATGACTGAGGGAGAAGAAGTGAGGGCTCCTGCAGTGTGGACGCACAGGTAGGAGTCCTAATACTCAGGCTACAGGGATGAATCAGTACTGCACACTATCTGGTGTTATCATATTGTATCCTAATGCGTGGATGCCAATATTTTGGTATGTTGAACGTTTTACATTTTAATTTATTTGATTAAATTTCCACCTGGTGTTACTAGTTTTCTGATGATTTCGGGGCTTAAAATTTGAAGTCATAAAAGGAATAAAATTGCAATATAGCTTAAGACAATGCTCTCTAACCCAATCCCAAATCCCTAGGAATCTGAAACATATTGTGCCTTAGATAGTGTCTCACTATAATATTTTACTGTGGTGCATCTAGAGGGTTTAACTCTAATCAAAACACCAGGTCTAATTACTAATTAATTATTTGAGACTCAGTGAGTATTTAGTAACCAGTGACTACAGGTTGTAACAAAGCCAGAGTTAGATTGGCCATGGAACACCACACATAAACAAAATGGAATAATGATGTTATTTGCATTTGCCTGGTTAGATCTGACAACTCATTATTATAATTACCTCATTATTGTAGACAACTGAGTGCAACGGGAAAATCTTTCTTTTCTGTTGTCTGCAGTACATGTTCAGTAACTCTGTGAAATTAGTTGAGAGTTGCAGCAATCCAAACCGCAGACCTTGCGATGTGACTACGTGGATGTTGAAACCAGTAATCATGCTGAGATAGGAACAGTAGGTCGGCTTTTGTGGGAATTCTTGTGGCCTCACGTGATGAAAAGTGAACATACTCTGAAGGCCCTCCATGATAGATCTGGTGGTTAAGATGATTGTTCCCTGCGCTGTGTATACACCATGTCTAATGCTCTACTCCAGACTGAATTGACCTTGTGGACTACACACTTTCAAAGCTGCACAATGCCATTCATTCAGTTTTAGGTTTTTGTTCGGAGGTAGATATGCAATCTAAATGCAAACCACTTATTTCATAATACAACAGGAAGTTGTAGCCAGGTTTGGTTTAGCTTAGCTTAAAAAATGGAAACCCGGAAAAACGGCAAGCTTGGTTTAAAAGTAATCTACCTACAGTACCAGCACCTTTTAAAGATCACTTATGTTTGTCTAATTTTTTTTTTTTTAATCTGTTCAAAAACTAAATTATAAGACACGTTGCGATTTGACCGGGTGAGGTACCAAACTATTTCTTGGCACGGAGGAGTGACTTTCTGGAGTCTGAGGTTGTCAGGCAACTACTGTAGACTTCAGGAACTGCTGCTGCTAGCCAAGAAATGGCACGTAACCCCCCCCCCCTCCCCAACAACCACATCTGTCTCCGGCGTGAAATTAAAAGGACAAGCATGAGAGTGTCCTCAATCTTCTCATCTAACACTCAGCAAAAACACTATTGCTTAAATAACCAGCTTGATAGACTTTCAATGAAATTATTTCTGAACAACTTCTACCATGTGATAACTACTACATTAAGTATGAACAGTGCATTAACAGCCATTTTTTCCTTCACTCGTGATCTACAATATCATTAGTGAAGGAGAACTTGCTATTAAAGTGTGTGCTTGTTCTCAAGGCAACCTGCACACCCCAGTGTTTTCTTTTCTCACACTTCAGTCCACCCTTGGTCCGGATGCATCATGTCTCAGGCCATGGGCCAGCGTAAATTTCAAACTGCCTCTAGCTTTAAAAACTATATATTCTTTCCCATAATACTGACCACAACAAACTTAAGATATTACTGATCTAAGCTGGTTCACACGGCTTATGTAACTTATACCCAGAAGATACTCTGTAGAGCTTGTTTATGCTCTCTGAAGTGACACTCTACCGCTCTGTGACCCACATTGAGTCAAACATTACAGTGCCAAACAGTTGTGGTCACCCTGTGTTTTGTAACAAGGTCTTTTGCCTGTGGAACAGCTTTCCATCCAAATAGTCTTATAATTCTGTCCCTCTGGGGACTATGGTGTAATGCTGTGTCTGTGTTTGTGGGCCTGTGTGGCGAGGCTTTCTCCTGTCTTTTTGTTATTTAGGAGCCACATGGCAGCTTTGCACCATCCAACCTAGTCATCCATCTCCCTACCACTCCTGCGCTGCCTCGCCATGGCTCTGTTACACAATGTCCAGCTGTGGAGCAGAGTGGTGTGGTGGGAGACATCTGCTCCTCTCCTCCTGCAAAATCCCCTCATCACATGGTTTTGTTTATGCGTAGCCTTTTTCATATTCCGGCAATGTGAAAAAACACACAAACTCTGTCCAAATGACAACAGAGGAAATACAATTACAGGAAACACATTCACCACCAACCCTGCCATGAGCCTGCAGTGGCTTGTGCTGCATGCAAACCAGGATGGGAGGATGAGCCTGCTGTGTGTTCTGTCCTATTCCAATTACAGCACAGCCTTGGAATCTTCGTAGTATCTTCCTCCACCCCATTTTTCTTATTTTGTCCGAGTCAAACATGTCGGTGCATGCAAATAGCTTCTGGAATATCCGTGGTCACAGAACTGGGAAGCACCAGCACCTTTTGATCTTTAGTATGGAGGTAGAAGCTAAGTCATGTGTGAGGCAGCTGGACTGGTAAGAGTTTGGCACTGAGTTGGTTGGCAAAGTTTCTGATTTGTGGGTTAGTGATCCGGGCTGGCCCCAGACGTGCTGGCAGACCCGGGGCTGTACTGAAACCACCCAGTGTTTTGGCTCTCACAGGCTGACTGCTGCAATCTGTGTGCCTGCAGAGCTAGTGCCTCATCCCTCCATGCAGAATTCCTGTAAGGTGCCACAGAGCAGCTTTTAAAATAAGATTTGTATGTAGGATGTTTATATGTCTGTTTAATGGATTGTCAGAAGAAAATGTCCTCTGCAGCAGGATAGCACATTTTATTTGATTAAGTACACATTCCACATCATTACACCAATTTATCATAAGGATATGATACACTTACAAAACCATCTTTGCGGGGCGGCCTCTAGCTCACCCAGTAAGAGCAGTCCTGCAGTGCCCTGGGTTCGAATCCGACCTGCAGCCCTTTGCTGCGTGTCATCCCCCATCTCTCTCCCCCTTTCATGTCTATCCACTGTCACATTAATAAAGGGAAAAGCCCCCCCCCCCCCCCCCCCCCCCCCCCCCCCAAATTAAAAACACACTGCTGTAAGTACAACACTATCTAGCATTGTGTTTTATTTATTGAACAGAAAGAGAGAATTGGGTGCAATTAGGTAACAAGTAATAACAGTTAGACTAGCCTTCACTCCCTACATTCCCACTTGGTCACCTGTAGGAAAATAGCAAACAATATGAACAAAGAGTCTAAAATATCTGCAATGCAGTTAAGGATGCCCTTGAAATTAGTGACATGTCCCCTATTTTAATTAATCTGAAACCTTACATCTGGGATAATCTCAATTTTAGGACTTTATTTTCACTTGACAAACTGCTGATTTTTGAAGCTGTCAAATGTAGAACTTTAAAGTAAAAAACAAAGTTGTCAAAGTACTTCAGTACAATCCATTGATCCTTTTAAAGGCTTCTAGAGGCATTTTGATACCCTCTCTCCGTGAAACCATCACTCTGTCTCCTTGTGGAGGCACCACACCAGCGTCTGTCCCACCCCCGTCATTGTCAGCACGCGGAAGCCAATCTGCTCCAGCTTGTCCAACACCACGCGAGGCGGGTCGTCCACATGGTACTCGGAACTAAATGAGCATAAACACAAAGTCATTCTACTTTCCACAGATGTGGGATTTCTGGGTCTTTCAGTAAACTTTGCTTGGAAAGGAGAATGCTGTTAATTGTTCATGTGCTTGTTCACTTCCTTCCACACCTTGGTTCATTTCCCAGCAGCATTTGAATCAGATTGCCAATGACAACACTTCCCTGATCTGTATTCCATCAGCTTGAATGGTTTATTCTAAATCTGCAAAGCAGCAGCCTTCCTCCATGTGACCTGATTTTAGTTCTATTGTCATACACAATAACTGCCAAAATGAAAGAAACACCAGTGTTAAGTGCCTAAATATGGAAATATGGCCCAGTGTGAGCATGTTTACAGAACACCTGGGAGCCGATTCTGCATGTGTGTGCACAGCTCTGCACCTGAGCGGTGGCATTACAGTTTACTGTTCCCTGTTTGTTAGATGGTGGTGGAGAATGTTTCATTAAAAAAAGAGTAAATCAGGATAAAACATCCTGTGAAATGGAAGTCTTGGTGCTTTTTTGAATGACGTACTGAATCACCTATGCCTTTCTCGGGTTGCTTTCTATCTTCACTTGCCCTAATTTGACTAGTTTATGTGCCACATTTACTTTACGTCCACTCTCTGACCATCCCTATACTCTTCATATACCCCAATACTCACAAATTGTTTCCCAGCATGGTGGTTTTCCTTGCTCCCAGGTAATTCATCACAGTTGCATCAGAATATTCATCTCCCACATTTGTGGGACCATTCTCCTGGAAGAAGTAATAAAGTGCATTAACTATACAGCTGATAGTTTGCTCAGTGTTAATTGAGAAATAGATATTTTATGCTAAAACAATATCTATTTGTGCTGCTATGATTGCATATAACTGGCTACACCTGCAGCCCTCTGGCAGGTGCAGATTATAATCTCTAGTAACAGACTAAAAATAGATAATAAGATACTCAGAGGCTATAGGTTGCTGTAGTCGTGCAGACAAACACAATGAACATGCGCAACAAGAGGCAGACAACTGGGCAACATGTGGTATTCATTTAGGGCACCATGGCAAATAAATAAATAAAAAACACACAACCACACGCACGTTGCTTGCTCCGCTTGTAGACTTGACTGTTTGTTGTTTCCAGCATGCATACTATTACAGGCCACGGCGTAACTATAATCTGCAAGTGGTGACACTGATTGTTTAGTAGTATGCGCTATGCTGCTCTGCCAAATCCCTAAATCTCCCACTCGAGCGCGTCTCTTTTAAATACACGACACGAGTCATTTACAGACGCGAGATACACACCAATCGGATCTGCGTACTGATGAACATGTAGGGCATCCCTGCTTCTTGGCGGTGGACCGCTATTCCTCTGGGAATGACTGGGAATGAGGAGGCTCCTTCACAGACGCGACGGTCCCCTCTCCAACTCGCGCTTCTGCAGACAGCCCGTTGCAGAATGCGGAAACACCCACCGCGACGGACCAATCGCAGTTCTTCTCTCAGCATCCGTCAACAGCGTTGCTCGCTCAATGCATGAAGTCTTGCTCAACTCATGTGATCAATTGTTGACATGAGAAATGGTGGCTAATGTGCATGTACCTCAGGTAATGCATTTTATGCAGAGTTCACAGTACATAAGTCCCCTGTAAAATATCATTCTGGAACTTAAGGAAGGAAAGTGTAGATCTTTTGTTTTCACCTGCATTGCTGTGTGCAAAGTGACAGTACAGCTATAGCCAGAAGCATGAAGCATTTCTTTTATTCTAGGCCACATTTACTTGCTTTTTGCTAAGAAATACACATTTTACACTTTTGCATTCATTACTCTGCCTATAAGTTCACAAGGATAGGCAATACATTTGCTTAAAAAATTGATATTTTTGTGCATGCATGTATTACACTAAACCAGCACTGTAATTTCCTCTTCAGAGATTTATTAATTTCCTCCTTAACACAACAATAATAATTTTGGACAAGTCTTGTGCCTGAGGCGGGAAATGAAAGACATAGACCCAAGGCAAACAACAATGGTGAAGACTTTGATAGAATCAGCGATATGAATGTAATGTCCCACTGATGCCAGAGGAGCCTGACAGATATTATTAGGTTTTGCATGTCATTGTTGCTGACACAGCTCTGTATTGGGAGAATGCATAGATGCTGTTTGTTTACTGTTGAGTGTGTCTGCCACAACAATGTCATTTCCACCTCCTGAAATGATCCAGAGGCTGTAATCTGTCACCCCTTCATTCAGAAAGACACAGGTGTTTGGAGAGGATTGCTGTGAAGATTGCCACCTACTGGCTTCCAAGATCAATGCCATCCGGTTGGTGTTGCTTGTCTCTTTAAATTTTTTCACCATATCTTTCACATTGGTGTAAAATGTTCACATACTAAACATTTAAATTATTAAAAACAGACATGCTGATTCACAAATGATTTAGTTGGCTTTCAGTAGTCTAAGAAATGATCAAGTTTTCATTAGAATCCTTTGCGGTGTAAAAAAAAAAAAGGGATGCTCCTCTGGAATGTCTTTTCTTTTGTTTTATTTGTCCCCGTTAACCTGAGACCTTCTTCAGGAAAGAAAACAGGAAAGCAGCAGGGTTGTCACCAAGGCCCCCTCTTGCCAAAAGAACACTCTCTCCAAACATGTTCCTACCCGAGCCACTTCCTGGACTCCCGTGGTGTCTTCCTGCACCCGCTCATCTGTTGCTGGTTATTGGAGTGCAAGGTCACCTCTTCTGTGACCTGTGGTGACAGTGGAGAGCACATCTCTGGTGGGCCAACAGGAAGCACTTTGATCTTTTGATGGGGCCTTTGCCTTCACCTTCTCGGCTAAAGTGTGATGGTCAAATGAGTGACTAGTGTCGTACAAAGAAACTTGCAACAAAAGAAATAAAACCTTACAGAGTTCAACATGTGTAAGTACATGTTTTTTTTGTCTTTACTCTATAACCATGACAATGTAAATCAACTCAGCTGTTAATCTGGCTGTACTATTTAGAGCCGTCAAATAATGGACACATAAAAGCAAAATCCACAGAAAATACTGCTGAAATCATAATATATTATGATATAATCATTGAAATGAAAGCACAAACTCAAGCTTTGCCTCCAACAGCTTCAGGAGTGAATATAATATATACAATATAATTCTTTACATACTATAATGCAAAAAAAATCCCACTATGAAAAGTTATTTCCAGACAGGACAACCTAGTGGTAATTAACATTTGGTATTTTAAATAGAAAGACAAATTATTCTCAATTCAACAAAAGAAATAAACTTTATGCCTAGCAATGTCAAATGTGCAATACCTCAGACATGCCACACACATCAAGTTTTCTGTAATGTGTCTGATGGAGTTACTTGCTGTGAATGTGTGTGGGTGAAGACCTGCACGGGATATCTGCACTGCTAAAGCAATTGCTTTAAATCACTGAGTGGGGACTGAATGGAAATGAATTATACAGGAGGCGGTGTGCGTATATGATGATTTACTGTAGTTGTATGTTGGAGTAATATTCCATTACCCAGCAGATAGATTTAAAACTCTGGAGCAGAGACAACAAGCAGCTCTCTGATAGATTGGCTGTTAGGGTTACACTCTGTATAAGTTTAGATCTGGGTAATTGTGATGAATCACTGTATTGTTGAGCCGTATATTTCTTTATGAGACTTTTGCATTTTTACTTGTGTGTCTGCATCTGCCTGTGCAGTGCAGTTCCGCTCTGAAGAGCTTCACAGTTCCTCCTCTGCAAAGAGATACAGTCCGTCATTGACCTTCTTTCCAGATTACACCCAGCAGGTTACATAATGTGTCTCCAAGCTGCAGAGATATTATTCAGCAGCAAGGTTAAATTATCCTTCCCTCCTCCTCTCTTTGGCTCTTCTTTTTACTTTGCCTCACCTCTCTTCCTACTTTGTCATGCTGCGCCCTCTGATAGCTGATACTGCTGATTTTAGGAATTACACAACACAGCATAGCTGTATGTACATTACTGTGAAGCATTTCAAGAACTGTAACCAGATTAACATTTAGTTTAGAAACACCAGGATGCGGTTTCAGTGGTTGTGCATACTGGAAGTGTTTGTTTATGGAGGCTTTCTCTCAGTGATTAAGAAAAATGTCATTAGGAGTTTGGAACAACATGTTCACTCTGTGTCTTTTCTCTCATCACCTCGATTCAGAGCTTGATTTTGTGCTAGGAGCATTTCCCTGTTGACAACCACAACTGGGGCCGATTGGACTATTAGTAACAAGAAACAACATGATGCGTAATAAACACAGAGGAATAGAGGAGAGCTTTAAGATGGCTTGAATTCAGCCACCATAGAGCCATTTTTGTCACTCAGCATTCCTCATCTGTGTTGTATCCCAGTGAGTTTGACCGCAGTAATGTGCATTTAGTAGGAAAAATTATTACTACTTAGACAAAGCTGACTCTGGATGTCTTAGTTAGACAGAGAAAAATATACAGAACATTTATCTATAATCTTTGTTAAATGTGAACCATATACACAAACTAAGTGTTTGAGTGTCTGTTAGGATTTTTAAGGCCGATATTGATACAAATATTTAGTGATTTAAAAATCCGATATTGCAATATATCAGCCGATATATATTTTAAAAAACAATAGCGCAACAAAAAATTAACCGATTTCCCTAACATTTGTTATTTGTAGATATTACAAGTCCTCACTAAAATAAGATACTAATGCAGTTTAAAACTAAAGTCTTATTGTCACAACAAAACAGAGGAACATCAAAATATATTAAAGTTCTGATTTATCGGCCATTATAAATGCCCATACCCATAGTTTGGAAAATTCCTTATATTGACCAACAATATCCATCTGGCTCTAATGGGAGTCATTTCAGGTCATCTCAGAAAGCTCCATAACCAGCTGTTAGGATAACAATCCATTACTTATTAGCAAATCAGTGGCTACAAAACCAATGACTGACATTGACATGGTTGATTAAATCATAATGTGAACGTTTCTGTTTAGACTTTAGGTATTCAGCCTAACTTGTGATTTAAAAATCAAACCTCTGTTTGAAAGGTTTGTTGTTGTAGACTTTCTAAAAAATCTATCTTCTATCTATAAACTATCCAAAACTATCTCTTTTTAAAGAGCCCAGCCTGACCACCATTTTTCAACCCATTTATTAACTTTTATCTTGTCTCATTATCATATCCTAAAAGTGTTTATTTCCATTTACCCCCTAAACTCATTAATGTGTTTGAATATCCTGAAATCATATCAAAGTGACGAGAGAATTTGGTGAACAATGATGATACTGGTAAAAATGTATTGCCTCAAATTATGGCTTGAATTTAGAACATTTTACTGTGGTTGAATACACATATTTCTGAAGAATTTCTTTTTTTATATATATACAGTAATGCTCCTGTTTTAACAATATTTTTACATTTGAGGTGTTTTACACATAATAGCTAATAGCTGTAGCATTATTTAGAACTGTCAATTTATTAACCATCACAGCATGTCAATATCTCTGTAAAGTAGTCTGGGAACAGCGAGGATGTAAAGTCTGAAGGAGATGGATCATTGTACTGAGAGAGGAATGACAACATGGACGCATACCGCAAGGACTGAGTCACATCATGATTCTCATCAGGCCTGTGGTTATTATCATGTTTTCTATTATATATTGCAGCATGTGGTTGTTGTTTATGAACAAGTCCGGCAGAGGTAATCTGCTCAAGGTATCACCGTAGCTTCATTACATAAGGAATGGTTGCTTCTAGAAAAACAACTACGGCAATGAGCTTGGCAGGAGCGAAGGGTCATCTTGGCTTTATTTAACACGTAACAACAACATCAAGACTGCACAATAGCTGGCCTGGCAGTTTCCCTATATCATACAGGGAGCTCTGACAAGTTGGTTTGGTCTCTCTCTTTCTCTCTCTCTCTCAAAATATATATAGAAACACATGGCATTTGGTCTTTTTCGTCACACATTCGCTGTCAATGACTTCTGGTGATCACTTGTTGCCGTGGTTACTGTGCTATAGTATAATGCTTAACTTGATTTGATGCGAGGGCTAAAGTGTTATTGATTTATTAGGACTGTAAAATCCTTAACGAGTGTGCGTCAGCTACAGAAGCAGACATTACATTGTCCAATTCAAAGCCTTAACATGATTTTCCATTAGTAAATCAGGAGATCGTTGAAAAGAAGAGTCTGACTGTCTGCTAAATATCCGGTCGGGGAAAAAACTCCTCTATGAACAGACTATCCAGATGCATGCTGGAAAACTTCGATAGCTGCTAGGACAGAGAGCGACGGGCGATGAGAGTGAATTATGTGACAATGATGTCATGGTAGTACTGGCTCTTATCAAAGTTTCAGCTCACTATTCCTAGCAGGAAGATAACATTCCAAGTTGCCCGGAACACAGGGTCATTTTACAGCTCAGGACAAGATGTTCCAACAGTCAACTAATTTACTGCTCTTCAAAGCAAAATTAACAGCCTAGAGCTGCAAAAGCTTGTAATTCCAAACTCCAATCTACATCCCAAATGTAGATGAGTTCATGAAAAACACAGCAGAATGCAAAGCTCCATATTGGACATGCCAACATCCTAAAGTGATCCACTAACATCAGTGCTTAGATAAGATTAAGAGGATAAGCTGGAAAGAGGAGTGTTGAAGAAAATTCAGACTTTTCCTAGAAGCAGTTAGACGTAGGAGGATGGGGTGAGAGTGAAAACAAAGATGAGAACAAGCCCAGATAAGAAAGAGTGGCCTGGATTATATGTTTAGTCTCATTACTCAACTTCCCACTCCGTTTAATACAGTGAGAGATGAAAACAGACTGAGAAATTGGAGTTAAAATGCAACCAGAAATTGCACATAACATGTAATTGTGTGTGCTTGTGTGGGTGTCCGTGTCTCCCCCTTGACCCCGTGCCTCAGTTGAAGCTTATAATAAAGCAGCAAATTATGAATTACATAAGTGTCAGTGAGCTATTGGTCTGGGAACACAGCAACCATCCCAACCACACTACATTTAAGAATGTGACTTTTTGCCCTCAACTCCATCTATCATCTTATAAAACCATAACATTTCCACTAAGTTACACATGAAAGTAGGGCCAGTCTTAGCTTTCCTCAAAACCCCAAAATCGTGTTAAACGGTCAGATTCCGGATGCATTCCTTCTTTGGATTCAGACCAGAAGGGAGTAATTTACTTGTTATCTGTCACAACAAGACAATAAAATCACACTGCCAGATGGTAATTTATCGTTGTCCTGCATTGAAGTGACGTTTTGCATGATTGTGGTTGTAGATTGTTTCTAATATAACTTCTTTTTACTGATAGGTCTAGGGTTTGCAACATTGTTTGTACATGGTTTGTATGTGTCAGCTGTACTTGCAATCACTCTCAGTCTGACCATCCAGTTTGTGATGTGAAGGATGCAGGTAACGGAGCAAGCAACATTGACATTGTGTCAAATCCAAAACAACCACCATGGGCGTTTGACTAACATCAAAGAGACATGGAGATAGAGTTTAGAGACTTCCATTGCTGGAATAAAAATGTTTCTTTCCAAAGGAAATTATAAAGTATGTTTTACTTTTATACAAGAGTTTTTTGGGATATAAATCTTCATTTTTGAATCCTCTGCAAGCACATACAGTACATTGAAATTTCGGTTGAAAAATCCTATCCATAATTTTGCAAATATTATCTTACAACATTTAGAATGAGCTACATCTTCACAATTAAGAGGGCATTATTTTATGGATGACACTAATTATGCTGTATATATATACTGTATATAGAGGAGGCGTGTTGGTTGATCTGATTTAACTCAGCGATTGCAGCTGTGTGGGATGGGATTGATTGAAGAGATTTACGTTGTCTACACGGAGAACAGTATTGACAACAAAGACGCTGAAAGACTATTCTTGTTTTTCCCACAACACAAACTTTTGTGAATACACCTTTAATACCTGAACTACAACAACATGGATGAGCGGGGCCGGCCCGGCGAGGTCATCTTCAGACGCAAAACCATGCAGTGTCTGGGTGTGTCAGTTTAACACAGCACATCCCCCTCTAGAGATGGGAAAGACATGCACTCATTCAGGCAAGTTTAGGCTCATCCTTACGTTGAACGCAACATGTAGGGAAAACAAGGCAGGGGGATTAATGTTGTAAACTGAGTTAGCTTTTAGTAGCTGTGTGTCTTTGGTATACGAGACCAGGTAAGCTTAGCCCATATGTATATGCAGTATATGTGTTGTTCCTCATATATGTTGACATATTGTTGTTGGAAGGTATTGCGTTCCAGCTGTCAATGTTGTATTTTTCATATCAATACAAAGTTGACCACGATGGAGTTTTACTAAGTTTGACTATCAGTTTCTTTGTATGTGCAATGCAACAAACACGTATGCCATACACAGTTTAAAGTCAAATCAGCTGATGTCTGATTGACACAATAAAACAAAAGAAGTAAACTGAAAAACAGCTTTAATGTGCATGTATTGCCATATTATTGCAGACAGTGGCTGCATTTTACTATTTGTGAATAAATACTCTAAAAGTATGCTGTGTTGTCATGAGTTCCCCAAGTGCTGCAGTGCTGAGACAGGATACAAAAACAATTTACAGAGATGTGAGCAAGATTAATACAAGGCATTATTCACTTTTGTGCTGAGTGTTCAAGGAAAGAAGAGCTTGTCTGGGAGCTGTGGTACTGTTGATTCAAAGCCACAGAGACTCCCCTTTCCTCTTCTCCGTCCCGCCATCTCCTCCTCTATCTACTTCATTCCAACCTTTGTCTCCTCCAGCTC